>NC_057719.1:23135457-23182577 GCF_004010195.1 Chiloscyllium plagiosum
CTGGATGGAAGACAGAGTGTAGTTCAGAGTAAATGCAGGTGATCTGGTTAGTAAATTTGCAGATGCCATGAAAACTGATGGAGTTAGGAATAGTGAGGAAGATTAGCAAATAGTACTGCAGAATATAGATCAGTTGGAAAGTTAGGCAGAGAAATAGCAGATCGAGTTTAATCTAGATAAATGTGGCAAAGTCAGAAGTCACACGACACCAGATTATAGTCCAACGGATTTAATTGAAATCACAAGCTTTCTGAGCACTGCTCCTTCATCGGGTGAAGTCAGGTGAAGACTTTACCCAGTCCAACATCAGCACCTGCACATCATAGATAAATATGAGAAGATGCATTTTGGGAGGTCAAAAGCAAGAGCAAAAGTATTAGCAGCACTGATATGCAGAGGGGTCCTGGGATCCAACAGCATAACTCCCTGAAAGTGGCAGTAATAATGGATAAGGTAGTAAAGGAGATGTACAGAATGCTTGCCCTGATTGGTCAGGGTAATGAATATAAAAGTTGGCAAGTCATGTATTTGTAGAAAACTTTAGTTAGGCCACACTTGCAGTATTGTTTGCAGTTCGGGATGTTGACGTTTTGGAGAAAGTACAGAAGAGGTTTTCCAGTACGTTGCCTGGAATGGAGAATAGGTCGTACGAGGATAGGTTGAGAGTGCTAGGCCTTTTCTCATTGGAACGGCGAAGGATGAGGGGTGACATGATAGAGGTTTATAAGATGATCAGGGGAATAGATAGGGTAGACAGTCAGAGACTTTTTTCCCCGGGTACAGCAGAGTGTAACAAGGGGACATACATTTAAGGTGAAGGGTGGAAGGTATAGGGGGGATGTCAGGGGTAGGTTCTTTACCCAGAGAGTGGTGGGGGTATGGAATGCGCTGCCTGTGGGAATGACAGAGTCAGAATCATTGGTGACCTTTAAGCGGCAAGTGGATAGGTACATGGATAGGTGCTTAAGCTAGGACAAATGTTCGGCACAACATCATGGGCCGAAGGGCCTGTTCTGTGCTGTATTGTTCTATGTTCTATGTTCTATGTTCTATGTTCTAAGCTGCATGCCTGGGACTCAGGGAATAATGCATGGAGATCAGCCATCAAATAAATGGATCAAATGGGAATGCGGGGAAGAGCAATGCCTTTGGGATTGACTGGGACAGCAAGGAAGAAAGGAACATAAACATTTGGAGTCACCTAGGTTGAAAGGCTGACCCTGAGACTCATTCTATGAAATGTGATTGTGTTAGATTCCATCTCCAACGAAATTGGAAGTGTGCAATGGGAGCTAAAATGGCTAACTATCATCATACATGAAATGGGTTGAGTAAGTTTTTTTTTCCCCTTCCCTGAGGCATGGAGATTCTGTTTTTGTGCAATTTGAGGCCACTCAAAGGGCAGTAGAATTAAACAGACACCCACAGAGTACAGGTGAAAACAAAACAAACACTCAGAATGCTGGGAAACACAGCTGGTTTGAGTCCAGCCTGACTTTTCCTTGGATGAGGAATTCAAGGATGACCAACCTCTGTATGTTCATCAATATAGTTGCGGATAAAATGAAATTTGCTTATCCGGCTAATGGTGAAAAGTAAACACCTATTACAATTATGATAGTGTACATACAATGAGGCGTCGCCAATCCTACATGTATACCACCATAAGGCCATTTTTCTTTTTCCTTTCCTTCTCATGATATATAAGTGCAGTTTAGAGCTGCATCTGAGCTGGAGGGAGCTTCGCGATATTGGGGCCTGTTGGCTTTGGAGATTTGGGTGGGTGAGTTTGGGTGGATTTGTCGTTAGAGGGCCTGAACATGCTGAGCGTGTCCTACATAGATATAGGTTCAACCTTCTCGGGTTTGATCATCCACAGGGTGGAGAATGGCAAGCAGGGTAAAGGTAAAGGGACTGAGCATCCTAGTGTGTCCTGAGAGGAGACCGCCAGGCGGAACCCATTCCACCTCCAACTGAATGCCCACTGCAACCACCCTCTCCTTGAGAGGAAGAGTCACCTGAAAAGGTCCCTCATTTCCCCCATCACCTTATCGTTGGAGCTGAATACAAATGGCTAGAGCAACGAAGTGCAGATCTATGTACATATCCCACAGATGCTAAATCAGACTCTCCAAGGCAGTCTGTCCGTGGAGGGAGCTGGCCAATTACATTCTAGGGATGTATAGACTTCCTCCAAGTTCAATGCAGTTTGCTGAGTGCCTCAGACTAGATTCATAGAAGATTTTTAGATTCATGGAATCCCAACAGTTTGGAATCAGGCCCTTTGGCCCAGCAAGTCCACACTGACCTTCCAAAGAGTATCCTACCCAGACCCATTCCCCTGCCCTATTACTCTACATTTACCCCTGACAAATGCACCTAACCTACACATCCCTGAACACTATAGGCAATTTAGCATGGCCAAATCACCTAACCTGCATATCTTTGGATTGTGGGAGGAAACCCAGCAGACATTGGGAGAACGTGCATACGCCATACAGACAGTCGCCTGAGTCTGGAATCGAACCCAGGTCCCTGGTGCTGTGAGGCAGCAGTGCTAAACACTGAGCCGCCATGTAGTCCAACCTACCTGCTGTTCCTTTGCCTACTTATGTGTTTGGATAGCATTTTGAATGACCACATTGTCCTCCCCTGCCTGATGCAGAGCAAGAGCCTGGTCTCCAGCAGTCTTCTGAGTGCCCCTGAGTTGGGGCATCTCTTCTTCAACCACCATGGCAGTGATGTAATCGCCTGAATGTGTGCCCAGCTGAAACTTAGCAACTATACCAACCTGGAGGATACAAAAGTCAGCCTTGCCAGTGTACAGAATCCTAGTTTCTCCTTCAGAGGTGGAGGACAATGATGTCTAGAAGAGTTGCTATCTTCTGGGTGAATACTGTACAGGTACCATGGCACCTGTTGGAGTCAAGAGAAAGAATGAGTGGTGACACACAGGTAGCAGTTTGGGGATGTTAAGAATACATTCACAGTGACTGCATTGAGACAGGATTTGACAATGAATCTTACCTGGGGATTGACAAGTCACAGAGATATCACTATCACCATATGAATGGTCATGCTGCTCTCCCAGTAAGGCAAGAGACCCCTTCTGGAAGGGAATGAGGAGATAGATTTCTGCCCTATTGTGACTCACTCTGCACTATTGTGGGATTTCTTTTGCCTGGTATGTGACAAAGGAATTATTGAAAATAGCTAGCATAGTTGTCAATGCTGGTGGATATGGGGGAAAGGTGATGAGAGGTCTCGAGGCAGTTTAGAGAACATACAGGGTTAAGACTGTGGGGCATTGATGAGTGAGAGTGTTTGTGACAGAACGAGAAGATAATTGTGTCAGTTGTAAAAGTAGTAGACCATGGACGTATGTCCACTCGCAGCATTCATGAGTCTGTGAGGTACAAAGAGAAGACAGTGACAGGATGAAGGTGTCACTGGCTAGATTAGTATTTATTGCCTCTCCTTATCACCCAGAAGGCAGTTAAGCATTAACTGCATTGCTGTGGATCTGGAGTAACTTGAAGGCCACAGGTAAGGATGACAGTTTTTTTTCCCAAAAGGACATCAGTGAACCAAATGAGTTTTTCCTGACAATCAACCATGGATTCATAGTCATCATTAGACTCTTAATTCCATATTGTTATTGAATTCAAATGCCATCATCTGCCATGGCAGGATTCAAACCCAGTTCCTTCCAACATTACCTGGGTTTCTGGATTAACTGTCCAGTATTAGTACCATGAGGCCATCATCTCCCCTAAACTTGCTCATTTGGAAGAGAAAAGATCGTTGATCTTTCTTCACGTATTGCTGGGCATTTCTCTGCCAGTGGAAAGTCCTTCTATGTATAATGTGTATAAAATGTTTAATTATGAGTGGAACTCCATTAATCGTGTTTCATCAATAATGAGGTAAGTCATGACAAAGTGAGCGAGATAACTCACTCGAGCCCATGGGGGGAAGCCCTCCATGAAACTCCTTGAAATTGGAACTTAGTCACCTTTTTTGGTAAAGTTCAGTCCTCTGTATCCTGTCACTCATCCAACTTTATGACCATGCTGCCATTGTCCTTTTCATATTTGTCTTTTCACTTTTCAGCCAAGCTGGTTAAGTAGCATTTCATCAAAAACCTTTGAAAGTCAATGCACACCTCATCAACTGCATTGCATTCATCAATCTTCACTGATACCTCACAGAACGTATATAAGTAGGTGAGGAAAACATGCTTGCCTTTGATAAATTTGTGCTGGTTTTCTTTAATTAATCTACTTTCCAAATTACTATTCATTTTGCATTTCTGAAATCCTCCCCATCATGTTTGTTAAATTTTTAAAAACCAAAAGAACTGCTGAAGCCGTAAATCAGAAACAAAAACAGAAGTTGCTGGAAAAGCTCAGCAGGTCTAGCAGCATCTGTGAAGAGAAATCAGAGTTAATGTTATGGGTCCGGCGACCCTAATTGGTCTATAGTTGCTATTTTCATTATTTTTGAGTGTAGGTGCATGTAATAAGCAGTTCTCCAGTCCTTCAGTTTCCAGACTACATCCAAGGAAGATTGAGGATTATTGCTAATGTAATTTCCTCCCTTATTTACCTCAGTATACTTGGATCCATCTGAACCAGTTCTGTTGATTTCCCAAGTTTGTGTGCAGCCAACATTTCCATTACCTCCTCCTAAATCAATTTTTAATACATCCATAAAACCATAAGCTACAGAAGAAGAATTAGGACATTTAGCCCATTGAGTCTGCTCCAACATTCAATCATGGCTGATATATTTCTCAACAGCATTCTCCTGCCTTCTCCCCGTAACCCTTGATCCCTTTACTCATGAAGAACCTATCTACCTCTGTCTTAAATATATTCAATAACTTGGTCTCCACAGGCTTCTGCAGCAATGAGTTCCACAGATTAACTGTCCTCTAGCTGACAAAATTCTTCCTCATCTCAGTTTTAAAGGATCACCCCTTCACTCTGAGGCTCTGCCCACTAGTCCTAGTCTCTTCAGAAGTAGAAACTTCTTCTCCGTGTTCACTCTATCAGGGCTTCTCAGTATTCTGAGTTTCAATCAGATCCCTTCTCATCCTTCTAAACTTCATCGAGTACAGACCCAGAATTCTCACATGAAAAGATATTCATTCCAGGGACCATTCTCGAAAAAACTCCTCTCACGCCCTCCTAGGCCAGCCCATCATTCCTTAGTAAGGGCCCAAAACTATTCACAATATTCCTAATGAGGTCTGACCAGAGCCTTATCGCCCCAACAGTACATCACCAGTCTTGTATTCTAGACCTCTTGAAACGAATGCTAACGTTGCATTTGCCTTCATGACTATCAACTGAACCTGCAAGGTAACTCTTACAGAATCCTTAGCTAGGACTTGTAAGTCCTTTTGTGTTTCAGGTTTCTGATTATCCAGTATCTCAACTACTTCCCCTTTCACTATGATATTGGCAGCATCTTCATCCTGGATGAAAACGAGTGTGGCATTCGTGTTTATTATATTCGTAATTCCTTCCTCCTCCATAGATAAATCCCTTTCTATTCTCTAATCAGCGACCCCTTACTTTTACTCCCTGTTCAGTGTTGGTGTGCCTGAAGAAAATTTTAGAATTCACTCTAACATTCATTAACAGTCTGTTTTCACACTCTCTTTACTTCTTTTAGTATTTAATTTCTTCTCTGAACTTTTCACACACGGCAGCATTATCACCTCCTTTCATTTGTTTCTTAAGTGGTCACCAATATTATGATTGAATGTGGCAAGTTCAGTTTTATTACTCATTCACAGGCCAGTATTTGGTGGCCATCCCTAACTGTCCAGAGGGCAGTTAAAAGTCAACCACATTGTTGTGACTCTGGGATCACATGTAGGCCAGACCACATAAGGACAGCAGTTTCCTTCCCGAAAGGGCATGAACTAGATAGACTTTTCCAGCTGACAATCATCATCATTAGACTCTTAATTCCATATTTTTATGGAATTCAAACTCCACCAACTGGTATGGCAAGACCTAGAACATTACCTGGGTCTCTGGATTAATAGTTAAGCAATAACACCACCAGCACAATGGAAATAAATGGGTAATCTCCATCCTCATGCACATTTAATGAAAATGTTTTTTTGGGGAGATTGCCTAGTTCTAGCATGCTGCTTTTAATCAAACATAGAACAATGAACACAGAATATAGAACAGTACAATACAGGAACAGGCCCTTCAGCCCACCATGTTTGTGCCGACTATACCATTCTCTGCCCGTTCATCATGTGTCTGTATAAATGCATCTTAAACTTTGCTATTGTATCTGCTTCAACTACCTCTCCTGGCAGGGTGCTCTGCATCAAAACTTGCTTTGCATATCTCCTTTAAATTTACCCCCCTCACCTTTAAACCTGTGCCTTGGACATTTGGCAATGCCACTCTGGGGAAAAAAAAACTTCATCGATCCATCTTATCCTTGCCAGCCCACCATGTTTGTGCCGACTATACCATTCTCTGCCCGTTCATCATGTGTCTGTATAAATGCATCTTAAACTTTGCTATTGTATCTGCTTCAACTACCTCTCCTGGCAGTGTGCTCTGCATCAAAACTTGCTTTGCATATCTCCTTTAAACTTACCCCCCTCACCTTTAAACCTGTGCCTTGGACATTTGACAATGCCACTCTGGGGAAAAAAAACTTCATTGATCCATCTTATCCTTGCCTCTCATCTTATGTACTTCTATCAGGTTGCCCCTAAAAGTGAGCAAACAGGTTGTAGCTACATTGTAACTTCAATAGGTTGTCACCTCATTTTTGAATACCTCTGAATGCTCTATGTACATTTTGCTGTATTGCTCATTGAACTAGAGTTAACTACCTGGTTTTCTAGATCCAGAGCAAAACGAAAGCTAATAATGAAAGCAAAATACTGCAGATGCTGAAAATCTGTTCTGAATACGAGACACTAACTCTGTTTCCTTCTCCTCTGACGCTGTCAGACCTGCTGAGGTTTTGCAGCACATATGCTTTTAATTCATAAAATTCTTCCATTGTTGATGACACACAGCTACAAGTGGACACCCAGTTTTGAGTTGTTCGATCTGTTC
This sequence comes from Chiloscyllium plagiosum, assembly GCF_004010195.1. Lineage (NCBI taxonomy): Eukaryota > Metazoa > Chordata > Chondrichthyes > Orectolobiformes > Hemiscylliidae > Chiloscyllium > Chiloscyllium plagiosum. The sequence goes on from NC_057719.1 coordinate 23,142,564, forward strand.
TGAACCTAAGCTCTTTGCATGGTGGGGGGGGCACACAGCATAATGGAGGGTGTTCTCAATATCTTTGACAAGGTGCTTGTTCAGGACATGTAGTTCATTCATTAGCTACCAAAGGCCCTCAGTCCCCTACTGTACTCCCTGTACACCCATGACTGTGTTGCCAAATTCCAAACAAATGGCATATGCAATTTTGCTGGCAATGCCAACTTGGTAGGACAGACATCAAACAAGGAGGAGTCAGAATACAGAAGGGAGACGGAGGGCTTTGTAATATGGTGCAATGATAACAAACTTTCTCTCGATGTCAGCAAAACTAAAGAACAGATCATTGACTTCAGAAAGAAATGAGGAGAACACGCCCCTATCTACATCAATGGAGCTGAGGTTGAGAGGGTTGAGTGCATCAAGTTCCTCGGAGTGATGGGAACTGACAACCTGTCCTGGACTTCCCATCTAGATGCGATGGTCAAGATGACACAACAATGCCTCTTCTTCCTCAGACAGCTCAGGAAATTTGGTATGTCCATAAGGACCCTCACCAACCTTTACAGACGCACCAATGAAAGCATACTGTCTGGGTGTATAATGCCCTGGCCCAGGACCATCAGAATCTACAGAAGGTTGGGTTCCCATTGCAGAAGGAGAAAGTGAGGACTGCAGATGCTGGAGATCAGAGTCGAGAGTATGGCACTGGAAAAGAATAGCAGGTCAGGCAGCATCCGAGGAGCAGGAGAATCAATGTTTCAAGCATAAGCCCTTCATCAGGAATGAGGCTTGTGGGCTGAGGGGCTGAGAGATAAATGAGGGGTTGGGAGTGGGGGGAAAAGTAGCTGAGAAAGCGATGGGTAAATGAAGATGAGGAAGAAGGTGATAGATTGGGGGTGGGGTGGAGCACATAGGTGGGCAAAGTGATGGACAGGTGTTTTAAAAAATTCTCAAGGTCAAGGACCAGGCTCGCAGGAAAGTAGTCTGACACAGAACAAACAGCCAAGAGGCGAGTCTGCTAGAATATAAGTGTTTTATTCCCCGCAGCGTCGCCACAACCAGGTCTCGTACTTACAACGGGTCTGGTTTATACTCACTCTACGTGTTACCGGAACTGGGAGCCGTCAGTTCTCGTAGAGCGGTTGCCAACAACCCACGCTCGGCGGTTAAACGTAACCCCGGAGCAGACTCACCGAACTGGAGACTTTTCCAGCTGATATACTCTTTTCCAGATATAAACATTCATGTGAAAAAACACATTCCATTCTGGTTACATACAGATAAGAAGATTCACACGGGGAGGTGTGTAATAAGATTCACACGGGACTAAGCAACACCTCCATTCCGGTTAGATTCACACATGTATTGGGACATAATTTTTAACCGTTTCACCACATTCCACTGCTTGGAATTTTATGTGGCCTCCTCTACATCGGGGAGACAGGACGCCAACTTGCAGATCAGTTCAGAGAACATCTCTGGGGATACCCGCACCAACCAACCCCACCGCCCCATGGCTGAACACTTCAACCCCACCAAGGATATGCAGGTCCCAGGTGTCCTCCATCGCCAAACCCTTACCACCCAACGCCTGGGGGAAGAAAACCTCATATTCTGCCTTGGGACCCTACAACCACACAGGATCAATGTGGATTTCTACAGTTGCATCATTTCCCCTCCCCCCACATTATGCCAGTCCCAAGTCTCCAACTCGGCACCACCCTCTTGACCTGTCCATAATCTTTCCCATCTATCTGCTCCACCCTCCTCTCAGACTTATCACCTTCTCCCCCACCTTCATCTACCTATCGCAAACACAGCTACCTTTCCCCCAACCCCACCCCTCCCCCCCTCTTATTTAACTGTCCGCCCCTCGGCCCACAAGCCTCATTCCTGATTGAAGGACTTATGCCCACAATGTTGATTCTCCTGCTCCTTGGTTGCTGCCTGACCTGCTGTGCTTTTCCAGCATCACAGTCTTGATTCCCATCGTGGAAGCCAACCTCCCATCCATGGACTTTGCTTATGTATCTCGTTACTGTGGAAAGGCTGCCAACATCATCAAAAACCCCTCCTACTCCGATAATGCTCTCCTACAACCTCTTCCATCAGGCAGAAGATACAGAAGCTTGTAAACATGCACCAGCAGGTTCAAGAACAGCTTCTTCCCTGCTGTTATTAGATGAATGAATGGACTCTTTAAATTCAAGTAATGTTGATTTTGCTAATGTTGATCTTGTCCTGTGTGGTGTAACCTGTATGCCTTACTCTGTCCAAGTTTTTTATCACCCTAGTCCTTGCTTACTATGATCTGCTTGTACTGCTCACAAACAAAGCTTTCCACTGTACTTGGGTACATGTGACTACACTAAATCAAATCAAATCAAATCCAGTCAAATTAAATCAAATCAAGCCCAGTCCCGTAGTAAAGTCCTTTAGGTCCTGGACGGCTTGGTTATCAGTGGCAATGCTTTCTGATGGGCATTGTGTGTTCCTTAACTTTAGGATATTCTGTGTTCTTGTTCCCATTCTCTTTTCCTCCAGATGTTCTACATGGAAAAGTACCGATCCATCAGCTGCTGGTGAAAGGTTAATTTTTTAAAATTCACTCATGGGATGAGGGTGTCACTGGAGTGAACATTTATTGCCTATCCCTAATTGTCCAGAGGGCAGTAAAGAGTCTACCACTGTGGGTCTGGAGTCACATGTAGGTCAGACTGGGTAAGGACAGCAGTTTCCTTCCCTAGATGATATTAGTGAACCAGATGAGTTTTCCAACAATCGGCAAGAAATTCATAGTCATCATTAGAACCTTAATTTCAGATTTTTTTATTGAATTCAAATTCCACCATCTTCTATGGCAGGATTCATACCCAGGTCCCCAGAGCATTATTTAGATTAACAGTCCAACCATACTACCGCTCGGCCATCATCTTCCTCCATCAGAACAAAGTTTAGTTTTCTATTTTTAAAATGACATCATGTGATTAATGGATTCAAAGTCATAACTGAGGATACCACTGTTTCCTCACCTCTGATTGGTCAGTCCTGTCAATTAGACAGGACATACCTGTGAAAAGTAAGGTTGAGATATTGACTGACAAATATGGTGAAAGTGAATGTGTCAGTCTGTTGCTTGGCTGTGGGACAACTAACAACATTGGTAATCAAACATACATCTGTAATTATATAACCAAGTTAATATCTTTCACTGGAAGCTAAATCTGAAGACAGCTCATGGGGAGGGAATTTTTTTTTCTCAAAGTCTTCAAATTGAGATAGATAGGCTTTCAATTGGTAAGGGAAATGAGGAGTTTAGAGAAAAAGGCAGGCAAGTGAAATTGAGGATTAGCAGATCAGCCATGATCTCATCGAATGACACAGCAAACTTGGGCTGAATTGCCTACTTCTACTTATATATCTGATCAGGACATCAGTGTTACAGATCTTCGTTCTCTCTCAGTCAGTGCTCCATTGGATACTGAAGGAGGCCCTATGCAAAGATAAACCAATGTACATCATTATTTATATACCTATCCCAATTATAAACCTAAACCCGCCAATCCCACACTTCGAGAGAAGTGAAAACAGAAGAGGGAGTGGTGAAGGAGAAAGAGCAGCCTAATGGCTTCCTTGTAGTCCAGCTTGATTAATGGCTTTGAGAGATCCAACATCAATGATCAGCCTTGGGATTTTCTATTGATCTTAAATACTTTTTATGCCTATGTATGAGGTATTACCGAACTGAGAAAGTGCTCACCAAATTTGAAACACTTGGTGGCAAATGGAAGAAATGGAAAATAGAAATGTTGCCATGGAAATGGTCAGGTGGTACACTTCATCAGCCACACTTCATTTAATTCCCTGAAAGATTGTACTAGTTGCAAGGTTACGGTTATCTCTCAGTTTTAAAGAATGAGCACAGATACAAATAAAAATGTCCTATAATATCTGTCATTATCTTTCCAACTGACAATTCATTGATTGAAATAGCAAACTAATGTACAAATAATCTCTGATGTCAATTTAGTAAATAAGCAGCAGGATAATAGTGCCAGTCCTATCCAACGTTGCACCATTGGGATGATTGGAGGTGTTAAATGTTGATTGCAGTCTTTACAAAATGAATCTGTTTTAGATTAATGGACATGGCTTGCAAGCATTTAAACTAATCTCTACAAATACTGTCATGTGATCTCTATCACATTCTTGCTCATAATTATAATTGCTTTTTAAAACACAACTTTCCATGTACTGTAGTGGGAAAATGTTATATTATAAGCAATTGGTCATAATTGTACTAAAATACAAAGTATCCTTTTACACTAACATCTGGTTCACAAATTCAGGAAATATTTACAACAATTCCTGGAATGAATGCTGTGAAAATACCTTAGGGCAGTTTCAATTAATCTTTGATCTAGATGGATGTTTCTCCTGAAAAACCAATGTGAGAAACTTTTAATTGATTTGTATAAAGATCAATCTATGTCTTGTGAGAGAATCCATAAATAAGGGGAGAAAGTGAGGACTGCAGATGCTGGAGATCAGAGCTGAAAATGTGTTGCTGGAAAAGCGCAGCAGGTCAGGCAGCATCCAAGGAACAGGAGAATCGAGGTTTCGGGCATAAGCCCTTCTTCAGGAGCCCACTTTCCTCATTCCTGAAGAAGGGCTTATGCCCGAAACCTCGATTCTCCTGTTCCTTGGATGCTGCCTGACCTGCTGTGCTTTTCCAGCAACACATTTTCAGCTCCATAAATAAGGGTCCCAGTTCCAAAATAAAGGATTCCCTCTTTTTGAAGTTGGAAATGAGAAGGAATTTCTTCTCATGGAAATTCATTGATCTTTGGAATTGTTTACCCCAGTGAACTGTGGAGGATCGGTCTTTGGATATATTCAAGGCTGAGTTAGATAGATTTTTGATCAATAAGGGAAACAGTGGCTAGAAGGCACAGGCAGGAAAGTGGAACTAAGGCCACAGTCAAATCATCCATTATGTTATTGAATGGAAGAGCAGTCCAATTGATCTACTCCTGCCCTTATTGCTTATATTCTTACAGCTTTATGTTCTTCTTGCTAATTCTAGTGATTTGATTTTGATTTGATTTATTGCAGACACCTAAGTACACTGAAAACCTTTGTTTTGAGAGCAGTACAGGCACATCATAACAAGCAAGGACATACAGAGCTGCTTAGACAGAACAAGACATACAGGTTATAACTGCACAGAACGGTCACAAAGCAAAATCAACATTAGTAAGATCGATAATTATTTGAAGTTAGAGAGGCCCATCAGCAGTCTAATAACAGCAGAGAAGAAACTGTTCTTGAACCTGTTGGTGCATGTGTTCAAGATTCTGTACCTTCTGCCTGACAGAAGAGCACTATATGCTCAGGCTACAAGTTTAAAAGAAGGCAAAAGAATCTGTGAGTGTAAATGCTTTCCCTTTTCTAATGGCATATCATTTTGTCTTCATACAACTGGGCGACTTTCATAAACAGAAATTCTGAGTATCTTTTCCATCTATAAAATTAGCTTCAATATTCATGGACTCTCCTGCTGTCCTTGTTATAGCCCCTGAGAAATAGTGGGAACCAGTGAGAGGTTCTTTGCATCCTGTCTCTTGGTGCCTCTGTCAATCACACACTGGCAACATGGTGAAATGCAGAATAATGCAGATTCAGAATATGCATTAAGATTTTGGAAACATTACTCTATTTGAGGGCACCATAAATTTCAGTCCATATAAACAAAAATGGAAAAGAGAAAAGGCAAAAATGTTGTCAGAAGGATATTTGCAAAAATGAACTATTTAGAGGTTATAAAAGATACTTGACGATAAACATTATGGACTAGACATTCTAGTCTATGATACTCAACAATTTTGTCTGTTATAACTGATTTACAGAGAAATTAGCAGCTACTCCTGAAGCTTGTCATCTCCAACAGTGAGACTAACTTGATTCTATGTCTCAGGGCATGAATTGATCAATTGTGCCTCTCACTTGCTGTTCTTCAAGAGCTCTTAGTACTAACTGGCCATCTAATAGTTTTCATGCTTGTTGCTCAACGCCCAGTGTGATAGAATCCATGGTTTCAAACTTTGTGATTTCTTTCAAAACAAACTAAAAACGCAAACAAAAAGGGGGTGGTCACAGCCTAGCAACATTATCTCTGTAATCTAGAGATCAGCTAATGTTCTCGGGGCCAGGATTCAAATCCCATCACAGCAGATGGTGGAATTTGAATTCAATAAAAATCTGGAATTAAGATTTTAATGAATCCCTGGCCTATTTTCAAAATAAAACCCCTAGTTCACTACTGCCCTTTAGGGAAGAACCTGGCATCCTTACATGGTCTGCCTACATGTAACTTCAGAACCACAGCAATTACCCTCTGCATAATTAGGGATGGGTAATAAATACTGGCCTAGTCAGCGGTGCCTACATCCTATATTTTTATTATTAAGTAGGAAACTGCAAAGAGAGATTAAGAAAGGAAACTGACCTTCCCATTTTCTAAGGAAACTACAACTGAAACTGAAAATGGGAACAGAAATTTCTGTGGTGTCAGAAGGTGGTTGAAACCTGTAAAAAGATACTGTGGTGATAATAACCATACCATCCAGCTGGACCTCATAGAATATGAATTCCCTGATTGGGGCTGTTTACCTGGTTCAGTCAGGGAACCTTAGTTGACAGGTAAAAAGAGGAATGTCAGAGATTCTGGGACTCCAGTAGCTAACTCTGAAGAGGTAGCCAAGGATTCCTCATCTGTAAATAAAGAGTGATTTGGTGATGGGAATACCAGGCTCTGTGGAGTTATGTCAGACACCATGTCCTTGCAGCTTGTAATTGGCGATGGTTCTATTGGTACAGGTGGCTGAAGAAAACAGAGATTACATGAAGAAGCTAAAAATAAATACGCAGTTGCTACAACTGTTTCTGTTACATGAAGACAGCATTAGATTTAGATCTATGTCATCCAAATTAAAATGGTCTTGAAGATGTGTGCTATTATGGTGAAGACCAGCCCTAGGCGATTCAAGTCAGTTGTGAACTCAGCTGGAGATCAGGCTATCTCCTAAAAGGACAGGAACTGAAACACTTGGTGAGAAAGACAGAATTTTAAAGGGCATTGTAATTGGGAAAGACAACCTATAAGCTAAATTAATTCATTCGGTCTGTCTTATATTCATCTGCCATTTAATACATGAATGATATTCATTGACAACGACAAGTAGTATGTTAATTTATATCCAATTTAAGTTCTGTGTTTGAAAATAAAAGAATTTACTTCATATGTTACTTAGTGTTTTGATGTTTTGAATCTTGTAGAGTAAAAACTTTCTCTGTTAAACCTAGGAAGATTGTGCCTTAATTTTTGAAGTAAATAACAAGGACTACAAATTCCACAGTGTTACTTAAAAGGATGGTCTTTAACCAGGTCCATAACACCAGACAATGATGTCTTCCTGGGTACGACCTTTTTATATTGGTTTCAAGATAGCACGCCTAATGATAAAAGACTGCCAGTGAACTAAATGTCAGTGGTTAACCAAGTTATCCAGTTCCCAAGTCAAGCAAGGCGATATTGCAGAGCACAACTGATTGATTGACCAATCAGTATGAAGTTTTTTCATACTCAGCTACATTAACCGAGGAAACTTTTGCACTTTGTACAATGATCTTGACAGAGCAAGTAACTGAATGCATATGCATGCTCTGCGATCTGATCACAATCTTTAAAAGATGCAGTTTTTTTTTACCTTCAGCTCAGTATTTGTATCTGATGAAACAATACTTATGTTAGATTCTTTAATATAAGAGCTAGATATGAATCACATTGTATTGAAAGATTCAAAGAATATTTATTACAGCTCTTGGTATCTACATATATCACAATCATAAGCATTATTGCCTCTGGAACAGTACTGAAAGATTTGGTTATAAACTGCTGTATACTTGCCCCAGTGAGTCATGCTGCAAATGGTTTCAGTAAGATAGAAATTCAGATCTTTATATCATTAGGTTCGATGCTAGGATACAGTGATGAAATCAAGAAGCTTCTCTCTTAAAGGTATATTGTGTACCAACCGTGACATAGAAAGTAACACTCTGCGCTGCCAGACTCCACAGTTTTAGAATGATTAAACATCAGCAGATGTTCCATATAACTTAACTGTACCAAAGTGTGCTTACATTGTCAGGGTTTAGGCAATTGAAATGCGTGCTCACAAGGTTGAGTGTGCACTCATATTGGGAAATGGGAAAGCTGTTTTCAAAGATTTATCAGTAAGTTTCATTTGAGATTTTTAAAGTGCTTTGTTTTCTACATTTTTGATTTGACTGAAAGAAATAGTAAGGCATGATGGAACAATAAAGTGGCTCAACGCCCATATATTTTGCCTTGTTTGAATGCAGTCATTTTCTTTTCAACAACTGAACACCAAGAAACCAGAAAACATAGCTATCCTAACCCATTGGAGGCGGACTTGAATGATTAATTCAGACGACATTTTTTTCAGACTTTTTGAACCTGAAGGTCAGAGAAGGGTAACAATTGGCCCGAACTTCTGTTTTCCTGGTTGTGATCTAGTGACCCCTGCTGGAACATGGCTGCATATGTCAACATGTTGAGTGAGGATCAAGTTTGGCTTCTGTGTGATGACATTCATCCTGGAGTAGCCTGCCCAAAAAATATACAAGCTCTCTCCGTTGACACAGCGCAAAACGCATTGGTCAGCCTTTGCAGGAAAGTCTGGGATGCAGTCGGTTCTGTTATAACACAATAGTTCGGTTCTCATGCAAACCCGTGTTATAAGAAAATCATGTAATAACAGTACCATTTAAACTGATGGGGCCGAAATCGTGTTATAACCAATACATGCATTAAAACTTTGTGTTTTAGAAACAGTATCACAAACTCGTCAATCGTGTTATAGCAAACTTGCGTTAACGAAATACGCATTATAGCAGAATATTTTCTCTAAAAAGCAGTTTACCACAGGGTTATGTCAAAGATAACCAGCAACTGGATAACTCTTCTACAACAGACTGATTAAACCAGTATGACCTATTACCACCACCCCCTCCCCATCTTCATCTACCTATCACATTCCTAGCTGCCTTCCCCCCAGCCCCACACCCCTCCCATTTATCTCTCAGCCCCTTGGGCCTCCCCTCAACATTTCTGATGAAGACTTTATGCCCGAGACGTTGACTCTCCTGCTCCTCAGATGCTGACTGACCTGCTGTGCTTTATCAGCGCCATACTTTTTGATTCTGATCTCCAACATCTGCAGTCCTCGCTTTCTCCTGATAAAACTAGTTTATTGGTTTAAAAAAGTGCTAATGTAGGGAGCATTGATAGATATACTCAGTCATGGAAGTCTGACAGCTGGATGCTATAGTAGCTTATAAGCAACGAGATTAACAAAGAAAGCAAAGTGAGGTGAGCAGGAATTATATCCTGTCAACAAGCATGCGCCAGTTTGTCTTTGGTACAGTCAATGATGTACCATAAGATGAAATCTGCACTATGTTTGTGCTCAGTAGGATGTGTTGAAAAAACCAAAGTATATTATCTACATGTGTATCAATAAAATATATATACAGGAGTTTTAAAAATAAATTAGACCCCATGATGGCATCTACACAATAGATATACAAATGTAAATTTAAGTCCATGTCAAAAATGTTTTTTTTAAATAAAGCTTATTATAATTTATACATTTATTACATTTAGAATAATAGTTTCTGACGAAGTATCACTGGACCTGAAATGTTAACTCTGATTTCTCTCCACAGATGGTGCCAGACCTGCTGAGCTTTTCCAGCAATTTCTGTTACTGTTTCTGTTTTTCAATTTCTGCATTTTTAAAATAGTTTTACTGTTGGATAAGGCAGTACCTGAATAGATTAACTGACATTGGGTGGCATGGTGGCACAGTGGTTAGCACTGCTGCCTCACAGCACCAGAGACCCGGGTTCAATTCCTGCCTCAGGCGACCTACTGTGTGGAGTTTGCACATTCTCCCCGTGTCTACGTGGGTTTCCTCTGGGTTCTCTGATTTCCTCTCACATTCCAAAAAAAAACGCAGGTTAGGTGAATTGGCCATGCTAAATTGCCCGTAGTGTTAGGTGTAGGGGAATGGGTCTGGGTGGGTTGTGGGTCGGTGTGGACTTGTTGGGCCGAAGGGCCTGTTTCCACATTGTAAGTAATCTAATCATAAACTTAGGCGATAAAGAAGTGTTCCTTTCCTGGGAGGGGCTAATCAATGTAAGTGTGTCTGATCTAGATATATTGTATATATCAGTTGTTCACTCTTATATTCATGTAACATACAGTCATGTATACTGATTTTTAAGTTGAGTTTTATGTCTCCCAAGAAATAATCATGTATCTCAAATGTAATGTATCCAGCTGTTAACTAATATTTTACTGTTATTCAAGATTAAGTCAACTTTGGCTGAAGACTTTGTGAGGGCATACATTTGGTATCAGTAATTTAGACTCACACCAAGGAGAAGTATTGGTGTCAGTGAATCTATCGAAAGAAACTCACATTTTTAAAAATTCACTCACAGAATGCATGTATCTCTGGCTAGTTGGCAGAGGCATAGAAGGAAGAGGTATGTGGTACAAGGATCAGAGGGATGTTGTAATCATTGTACCATATCATTTCTTGGGTGTTGTTTCAAATGGAGACTTTTTATCTCTCACCTCTAATTGTCCAACGGGCAATTAAAAGTTAACTACATTGGTGTGCTTCTGGAGTCACAGCTAGGCCAGATCAGGTAAGGACAACAGATTTCCTTTCCTAAAGGGCATTAGGTCAACCAAATGGGTTTGTCTGACAAAGCTTCATGGTTGTCATTAAATCTTTAATTTATTGAATTTAAATTTCATTAGATCCTCAGAACATTAGCTGAGTTTCTGGATTAATAGGTCTAACAATAACATCATTAGACCATTTTCTGGATCAGTGGTGCTGGAAGAGTTCAGCAATTCAGGCAGCATCCGAGGACAGGCAAAATTGACGTTTCGGGCAAAAGCCCTTCATCAGGAATAAAGGCCTTAATATTTTTCAGGAATAAAGGCAGAGAGCCTGAAGCGTGGAGAGATAAGCTAGAGGAGGGTGGGGGTGGGGATAGAGTAGCATAGAGTACAATAGGTCAGTGGGGGAGGAGATGAAGGTGATAGGTCAGGGAGGAGAGGGTGGAGTGGATAGGTGGAAAAGGAGCTGGGCAGGTCAGACAAGTCAAGGGGATCGTGTTGCTGGAGGTTAGAAACTAGGATGAGGTAGAGGAAGGGGAAATGAGGAAGCTGTTGAAATCCACATTGATGCCCTGGGGTTGAAGTGTTCCGAGGCGGAAGATGAGGCGTTCTTCTTCCATGCGTCTGGTGGTGAGGGAGCGGCGGTGGAGGAGGCCCAGCACCTCCATATCCTCAGCAGAGTGGGAGGGGGAGTTGAAATGTTGAGCCACGGGGCGGTTTGGTTGATTGGTGCGGGTGTCTCGGAGATGTTCCCTACATCATTAGACCATTGCCTCTCCACGGTTCCTGAAAGCATAACCACACACCAACCATAACATTTTGACAGTGCTGGTATCTGACATTGTAACATTTCAATCATAGATCAAGGACATTCGGTATAATATGCATATGCTGGCTCATTACTAATTACTTCTTTTGGGTTGTAACAAAAATATAATGTCAAGGAAAACAGCACTAAACTAACGAGTCATGGACATCTGTAATCACCCTGCTATCTATCTCAATACAAAAATGCTGAAATATCATCTGCAAACCCCTATTAATCATTTTTGTGATTCACTTATTTGATTAAAGTTCTCATAATGAAAGGCTGATTGCATCCAGAATGTTATTAAATTGGATAAAAAGAAACAAAATAATGAATAATGGTGATACCAACCTTTGTTCGTATAGTGCATGCAACAATGTTCAGGAGAACAAATTATATTTTTAGCAAAGTGATACCTTTTTCATAGGTATTCTCTTATATGTGCTAGTTAGCAGTCAGGTCTCACTTACTAGTGTAGAACTCTGTCAACTAAGATTTCTTGCTCGACGATATGCATTTTAACAAAATGGTTCCTACTGCTTTGATCTAATATTTTCCCATTCCTGGTGGTGATTCAGAAATTATTTAGATGCGTGATAAGATTATTCTACTGGAAATTCACTGAAACAGAAACATCACTGATTGCCAAGTTAATTATTACTAACACTGCTCACAGGGTAAATATTTTAAAATGACATTCCTCAGATTGGCATTTCAAGGTTAAAATGATCAGTTATCTAATTGGTTTCATATTGACTATCAATAGCTCATGATGAGTGGTTATTGGTGTGTTAACAGGATAAATGAATGGCAAAGAGATCCACCCTCAGGTAAAATGAACAATTTATTTTCATCATTCAATAAAGACTGTAGAATTCTTTTCTCGTCCAACTTTCTCCCTCCCTATGACAGAATGTCTTGCTCAAATACTCATCCTTTATGCTGTTTTGACAAGTTACTCAACCACAAAGCGAATCACAGCTGAGATTAACCCTGCCTCTATTTGAATCAACATCGAGGTAATGATATGGAATAACGATTGCAACATCTCTCTGATTCCTGTACCACCCACTTCTCCCTCCCATCCCATTGCCACCCAATAACCACCTGCTAAATTATTAATTATTGTAGGGAATTGCAGTGAAATGTTTGTCATAAATCATTCTATTTTGACTCGAAGATTTATGTAAATTTTATCTGTGCCATTGTGCCAAAAACCTTGAATTTTTCACCAATTGTTCGAGGACAATCTCAAGAATTGCAGCACTTTCTCAGGGAAATCAACATGGACCATAAAATTGACATTCTATATTCAGGATGTTTCTTATTTCCAAATACTCATGCTCATGTTGAGGTCATGCTTACTGTGGGAAATATGATTAACTTCTGCACACTCATGGGCTCCAAAGGTGGTACATGTGTGACACTAAATTGGAAATAGATGAAGAAGAATAAGAAATGCGATTCAGAAATTTGAAATAATTCTCATAACTTTTTTTCATCAATGGAAACATTTGTACCCTCACACGGACAACGGATTCTTAGGACTGTCAAGGTAAAATTACGAGTGAAGTACTTTTCACATCTTCAGAAAATCCAAGAACACTTCATGGCCAATGTCAACTTGAACAGCAGTTACTGTTGCCACATAAGCAAACAACCATTGTTTGCACGTTGTCACAAGCATGTATGAAATAATTGGTCAGATGATTATTGCAAGGTTGGTTGAGAAATAAACAGTGACCAGGACACCGGTTTACTGACATTTAATGTTATAAGAATGTTTATGTTAACCTGAGAGGGAAGACAAGACCACTATATATTGTCAAGATTAGAGTGGTGCTGACAAAGCACAGCAGGTCAGGCAGCATCCGAGGAGCAGGAAAATTTATGTTTCAAGCAAAAGCCCTTCATTGGGAAACATCGCTTTTCCTGCTTCTCGGATGCTGCCTGACCTGCTGTGCTTTTCCAGCACCACACTAATCTTGACTCTGATCTCTAGTATCTGCAGTCCTCACTTTCGCTATTATATAGTGTCTCATCTGAATGACAGCACCTCAAGAGTATGATGCTCCTGTAGTATCACAGTGAAGTGTCAACCTGTGTTCTGTCATTGAAGCAAGGCTGAAACAAATGCACAACATAACACACTTGCAAAGCACATCAGGGTAACTAGCATTGAAAAGAATACCTTTCCGATGAAAGGCCTCTGACGTACTACTTTCTCTCTCTCTCTCCCTCTCTCCCTGTCTCTCTCTCTCTCTCTCTTCCACACTTAAGATACACAGATTCATGGATTCATACATCAGCCAATCAAGTCTACACTGACATAGCTATCACTAAAAGTGTGTTAATCCCAATATTTCCTGCATTTGTCTCATATCCCTGAATGTTATAATATTTAAAGTAGTCATTCAAATATTTTTTTAAAAAGTCATAAGGTTTCCAGTCTCCATTATCTTCTCAAGCAGTGCAATCCAGATTCCCACCTCCTGCTGAATGAAAGAGTTTTTTTTCCCAAATCCCCTCTGAATCTCCTGCCCCTTACCTTAAAATTATGGTCCCTCATGATTGACTCCACAACGAAGGGGAGCAGCTGCTTTCTATTCACCCTGTCCATACCCTTCATAATCTTATACACCTCAATTGTGCCCCCATTCAGTCTTCTCTGCTCTAAAAAAAACAATCCAAGCCTATCTAATCTTCCTTTGTTGCTCAATTTCTCCATCCCAGGCAACATCCTGGTGAACCTCCTCTGCATCCCCTCTAGTGCTATCACATTCATCATATTGTGAGGTGGCCAGAACTGCGCACAGTACTCCAGCGTGTCCTGACCAACACTCTGTACAACTCCAACATTACCTCCTTGCACTTATACTCTATGCTACAGCTGATACCATGGCCCCTTCAATTTCCTGTCTCACCTCCCACAGCTACCTGGGATGCAATTCATCCATGCCAGAGGATGTGTCTGTTTTTAACCTGACAGAACTTCCAGGACCTCCCCATTTCCAAAGTCAAACTGTGCAAGTTCCTCACAGTCTCTTTTCCTGAATTCTGTGCTTACATTCTCCTTTTCCAAAGTGAGGATTGAAGAGAAATATTCATTCAGCGCCCTTGCCATATCCTGCAGCTTCACACACAGGTCCTTAGTAGGACCTGCTCTTTCCCTGGTTAACCCCATTCCTTTAACTTATTCACAAAATATCTCAGGATTTGCTCTAATCCTGTTTGCAAGTCCTCTTCTAATTGCTTTCTTAAGTTTCCTCTTGCACTTTCTGTATTCCTCTGGGGCCACAGTTGAATTGCTGTGTTTGGGCTTGCTAAAAGCCCTATTCTTATTCCTTATCCAGACCTGAATTCTCCTAGACATCCAGGATTCTCTGAACTTATTGCCCTGACACTTCCCTCTAAAAGCGTTATGTTGGATCTCTCCCTAGCTCCTTTTTGAAAGATCACCCTCTCCATCATTGTTCTGCTGTAGGCTTACCTGCAAGGAGCTGTTCCCAGTCTACTGTGGCCAGATCCTGCTTTATTTTAATAAAAAAATAGAATGTTTTGTAATTTCAAAATGTAATTCAACAATGCACAGTTTGAAATCTGACTATGCTGATGTCATGCTGAGGAAGGTATTGACTACATAGAGTTCGACTAAAATTTGCAACATGAAAGGAGTCCATTTCAACAAGCGTAATGCCAGTTGGTAATTGCTAGGCTACAGATTCAAAACTGTGGGAGGACAAAATTGAAGCCACTTCCATGGGAAATGATAGTAACTGATATATAAAAATCATATATCCTCTCTAGGCACTATATGAAACTGAATATTATAAAGAAACTTCATTATATGCCTCAGACATGTGAGATGAATGAAACTAAAATGCACTTTCTTTTGCAGACTAGGGAGCCTCATAATTATTTGATTTCCTTGCCTTCCATTTCCTTTAAGAATCACTTAAATATGAGTTGGAACTTTACCATAACATTTATGAATGATAGAAGCTGGTGGTCCTTCCTTGCAGAATAATTTGTCAACCATGTCAAATTATTATGAATCCTTGTAAAGCCAAGATGCCTTTTAGAGTCACAGTGAGTCTTTATATACACTAGCAGTGGCATTAACTAGGGAGAACAGTGGCCAGCAAGTTATGAATTATCCTCTTAAGTTAGTTTCCCGTATAAACCAATCTGAGAGGTAGCTTTCCTGTCAAGACCAGTCATATGTATTATATGCATAAAAGCTGAAAAGTTCACTGCAGATCAGGCAGCATCTTTGGAGAGAAAATGAAGATGTTGGCTGAACATTCTCATTTTCAGTTCAAATGAGTTGTGGAGTGAGAGTCATAGTGGTCAGTCTGCCGTAGCTTGCGAGGATGTTTTTCACACGATCTTCCACTCTGCCCCATATTAATTATGTAACCAGGCACTTCCTCTATGCAGCCAGAGCAGAGGAGGTGCTCGCTTGGACATTCTGGTGTTCAAACCACTGGAGGCATTTAAAAACCCAGCAACATACAAATCCAGATGCTGGAAGACAGGAACAGTGTCCCACAGCGTGATGTCTGACTATTATCACTAAGGACATAATGCAGACAGACCATTTGTAGACAGAGACCTGGAGGTGTGATTGGGATGGTGGGAAGGAGAGCAGACATTTGGACTGCCAAAGGTCACCCCATCAAACCCAGCCAGTGTAGATCCACATATTGGATTGGCTCAATGTAGTGTTGACAGGAATGTCCAGAGGTGTAACAGGAAGGTTCTGTCTGCTAGTTCACACTCACAAGATCAGAACTCACCTTAACTCTGCCAGAATACACTCATCTCACCAAAACCGATGGGTGTGAGATGACTCATAGAGTCATAGAGCCATAGAGATGTACAGCACAGAAACAGATCCTTCGATCCAACTCATCCATGCTGACCAGATATCCCAACTCAATCTAGTCCCACCTGCCAGCACTTGGCCCATATCCCTCCAAACCCTTCCTATTCATATACCCATCCAAATGCCTCTTAAATGTTGCAATTGTACCAGGCTCCACCACATCCTCTGGCAGCTCATTACATACATGTACCACCCTCTGAATGAAAAGTTGCCCCTTAGGTCTATTTTATATCTTTCCCCTCTCACCCTAAACCTATGCCCTCTAGTTCTGAACTCCCCCACCCCAGGGAAGAGACTTTGTCTATTTATCCTATCCATGCCACTCATGATTTTATAAACATCTATTAGGTCACCCCTCAGCCTCTGGCACTCCAGGGAAAACAGCCCCAGCCTATTCAATATCTCCCTATAGCTCAAATCCTCCAACCCTGGCAACATCCTTGTAAATCTTTTCAAAACCCTTTCAAGTTTCACAACATCCTTCCGATCAGGAGGAGACCAGAATTGCATGCAATATTCCAAAAGACTCAAGAAGGAGAAAATGAGGACTGCAGATGCTGGAGATCAGAGTTCAGAGTGTGATGCTGGAAAAGCCCAGCAGGTCAGGCAGCATCCGAGGAGCAGGAGAATTGACATTTCGTGCATAAGCCCTTCATCAAGCCTGATTCCTGATGAAGGGGCTTATGCCTGAAATGATGATTCTCCTGCTCCTCAGATGCTGCCTGACCTGCTGTGCTTTATCAGCACCATACTCTCGACAAGTGAGATGATTCAACATTTACAATTGCATACACTACATTAACTTACATGTTCTCCCTCAATTCATCTTCCCAAACTTCAAGCCAGTAGTGATTTCTACTGGGGAAATTAATGGGGTTGAAATTTGATAAGCCTCTGGGATTTGATCATTTGCACCCCAGATTGTTTAGAGTGGTGGTTATGGAGATAATCAATGTGTTGTTAAGCATCTTCTAAAATTCCATAGATTCTTGAATGATTGTTGCAAATTGACAGCCCATTATTTAATGTCACCACATTACTTAAGGAACGAACTAGAGCAAATATCAGGAACTACAGATTCAACAACCTTACATGAATAATAGGCAAAGTGCAAGAACCTATCATAAAGGATGTAAGAAATGGACACTTGGGTAAAAAATTATCTGAATGGGCACAGTTAGAATGGATTTACAAATGGGAAATAGTCTTTGACAAACTTGTAAAGGCTTTTTGAGAATGCAACTAAAATATTTGATGAAGGAAGTTGATTAAATGCAGGATATCTGGATTTTCAGAAGGATGAAAGGATTGGCTAACAGACAGAAAACAGAAACAGAAAAAAACAGAAAAAAGCATAAATGGATCCTTCTTGCGTTGCCAGACTGTGACTTGTGGATTACTACAAGGAGTAGTACTTGGAGCCCTAGGTATTCACAGTCAGTGATTCACTGGTGGGAGTCAAGTGTTAAATTTTCAAATTGGCTGATTATATACGGCTATGTGGGAACGTGTATTGGGAGAAAGATGCAAACCAGCTTCAAGGGGATTTAGATCGACTCACTGATTGAGTAAGAACATGGCAGACAGAGAATAATATGAAAAAATGTGAGTTTATCTGGCAGATACACAGCATATTTCTTAAATAATGAGAAGTTTGAAAGGAACTTAGCCCTTGACAGTAAGTCACTAAAGGCTACATGGTGGTGTTGCAAGCTATTAGGAAAACTAATGAAATGTTAGCCTTTATCACAAGAGGATTTGATTACAGGGATAGTAAAGTCTTGCTTCAATTGTCTGGGGGCTTGGTTAGACCACACCTGGAATGTTCTGTGCAGTTTTAGTCTCCTGATCTCAGAAAGGTGTTATTTCCTGAGGTGAAGTGTAACAAATGTTCACCAGACTTGTTCACAGAATGGCTGCACTGTCCTGCAATGAGAGATCTCGGTCTGTATCCTCTCGAATATCAAAGAAGGAGAAGTGATCTCATTGAAATCTACAAATTACCTAAAGAGGCGTATACAGTAAATGGAAGAAACCTGTTTGTCCTAGTTGAATAATCTAGAACCAAAGCAAACAATTTAAAAATAAAGGGAAGTCTTTTAGGACTGGGATGAATGGAATTTTGTTTTTGGATTATGTGAATCTTTGTATTCTGCATCCCAGAGGGCTGTGGAAGTTTAGTCATTGAGTCTATTTAAAGTTTGACAAGGTGCTGGACAGGAGGCTGCTGAGTAAGATAAGAGCCCATGGTATCAGAGGCAAGCTGCTAACATGGATAGCTGATTAACCATCTGGCAGAAAGCAGAGAGTGAGGATAAAGGCATCCTTCTCAGGATGGCAGCTGGTGACAAGTGGTGTTCCTCAAGGCAGAGTGTTGGGACCACAACCTTTCACTTTATACATTAATGATCAAGATGGACTGAGGGCATTCTGGCTAAGTTTGCAGATGATACAGAGATAGACAGAGGGACAGGTAGCATTGAGGAGGTGGGGACACTGCAGAAAGATTTAGAAGGTTAGGAGAGTGGGCAAAGAAGTGGCAGATGGAGTACAACATGGGAAAGTGTGAGGTCATGCACTTTGGTAGGAAGAATAGAGCATGGACTATTTTTTAAATGGGGAGAAAATTCAGAAATCAAAGTGCAAAGGGACTTGGGAATTCTAGTCCAGGATTCTCATAAGGTAAACTTACAGGTTTAGTTGGTAGTTGGGAAGGCAAATATAATGTTGGCATTTATTTCGAGAGGACTAGAATATAAAAGCAGGGATGTATGCCTGAGGCTCTATAAGGCTGCGGTCAGACCATTTTAGAGTATTGTGAGCAATATTGGGCCCCATACCTCAGGAAGGATGTACTGCCCCTAGAGCAGGTCCAGAGGAGGTTCATGAGAATGATCCTAGGAATGAAAGACTTAACATATGAGGAACGTTTGAGGACTCTGGGTCTATACTCAATAGAGTTTAGAAGGATGGGGGGGAGGGATCTAATTGAAACTTACAATATACTGAATGGCCTGGACAGAGTGGACTTTGGGAAGATATTTCCATTGGCAGGAGAGACTAGAACCTGAGGCTACAGCCTTAGAGTAAAGGGAAGACCCTTTAAAACAGGAATGAGGAGAAACTTCTTCAGCCAGAGAGTGGTGAATCTATGAAATTCATTGCTACAGAAGGCTGTGAAGGCCAGATTATTGAGTCTATTTAAGACAAAGATAGATAGGTTTTTGATTGTGTGGGGGACCAAAGATTACAGGGAGAAAGCGGGAGAATGGAGCTGAGAAACCGAGCAGCCATGATTGATTGATGTAGCAGACTTGATGGCCGAATGGCCTAATTTCTGCTCCTATGTCTTATGGTCTTATGAACATAAGTAAGAGTTTTTTTCTTCATTTTTAGAAGAGTAATGGTTTAGAGTTAATAGATTTGCAAATGTGATATTCTATTGACAATGAAGGGCCACAATGCTCTCAGAAAAGTTTCTCTCTATTAGCTCCTCCTATCATATCTAAGTGCAATCCCTTATACAACTGAAGTAAATGGTACCTATGGTACATCGTGTTTGGGCAGATAGACCTGGTGACATTTGTGGCTGGAGGACCCAAACATGCTGAAACTGTCCTGTCCTCTTTGGTTTCAACTTGCAGAGTTGGGGGTCACAGATAGAGTGGAGGTGGAGGGGCAAGGTATGTCTGAAGTGTTGTGAAATGAAACCTCTGGGGGGCCAGTGTGTGGTTCTTCTTCCATCATTGTGCCTTCTGATATACCCTGTCACCTTGAGAGAAAGGGGCACCCAGAGTGAGGCCCCTGTCACCTTGCCATTTCTACCAATGGCTAAACTGGGTCTGTTTGCATCTCCCTGGCAGCCAATGAGCATTCAGGTAGATCCAACATTGCATTGTAGTGGCCAACGTGTCCATGGACACAGCCAGACTCATGCATGCTACATCGAACACATGATATTGATGTAATCATCTGCCTTCTACCAAGTATCTCTGAGAAACCAGGTTGCTGCAACTGTGTCTGTGCATTTTCACAAATACTTTAATGGCCCACACCTTGGAGTCCTATTCTGCCTGCAGATGTGTAAGTGCCAATCGCTCCAATAGTTATGTGAATGTTGGTAGCCTTGGCATTTCTTCCTTAGCCAACTGTGGAAACGTGGCAATGATATAATCATCAGCTTTTGCTTCCAACTCTAATCTAGCTAAAGTATCCAGCCAGGTAACAGTATCTGAGGTAGAGGAGAAACCTTTGCTTCAGCGGGATCTGTGGCTCCTTCCTCAGAGGTGCAGAAGAAGCTGATATCTGGAGCTTGTCTTGTGTGAATGGAAGCTGTACAGATATCACTGGTGATCACACGAGACAAGAGAGAGAATACATTCCACAATAGGGGCAGAACACTGAGTATACTAAGAATATGTTCATCATGGTGGTAATGGAAGAGCAATACTGCATGTCACAAGGAATCTCAATTGGTTGCTGGGGCTTGGAGGTCTCAGACCCACCATATGAGAGTTTACAGCCCTCTTCTGCAGCTCAAGGATTTTCTTCTCCTTTGTGGTGAGGTGACAAAAGTCAGCCATCCATCTTGGTCCTCAAGTGAGTCAACGGGAGTGATTGACTTAGAAGAATGTGCCTAGAAGGGTTGTCAGTTGCAGCACAGGTGCAGGAAAGACGGTAAGGTGAACCAGGTGAGTGAGTGGGAAATGCGGTGGGTAGGACCAGTTGGCAGTTTAAGGGATGTGGTGGGTGAAAGACATTGAGGAAAGATGTTGCTTGAAATACTGTGATTGGTAGACCATGACACTTGTTGGGAGGTAGGTGCAGTTGTGGAGTTGCGACAAATGTGAAGTCGCAGAGAAAAGATGGTGGAATTCGCTCACTGCAGGGTGCAGAAGGACCTCTTTCAGTGTTGCTGTGTGTTCCTCCAAATGGTGGAAACCATGCCGACTCTAGTGGCAACATCAGAGCAGGCAGGCAGGATCTAATGCCACGGTCTCCTCTCATGGTCCCGGAAAATGAGTATGGACCTCCACTCCAGCATCAATCCATAAGGCCCCTGTCAGTGATGTGGGCTGACAACTTGACTACCTTAGGCAGGAACTTTGGAATTGTACAGTGACACATTAAAGGCAGTGCCTGGCCTGCCGTTCTTGAAATAGGTGCAACAGGGTTAAAATATAGCGCTGGTGAAGTGAACATCGGAAACTCCTGGTGTAATTGAACACTTCCACCTCTGGTGGAAGATTACATAAGAGCAGTGCTGTGGAGTTCGGAAAAAGGTTACTAAGGCACACGAGGTTAACTTTCCAAAATTAACGCTCAGTCAAATTTTAGGTAAATTCAGCCCCACATCTTGTTATAAGTCAGTCACTGAAAATTCAAGTATCTTTTGCAAAGTATCAATTTCTACGGAGTTCACAACATTATTGCCAGAGAAGTTTTTGTCAAATATTGCAATGGAATATCACTGTCAAGTTTAACCCGGTATCAGAGGTCAGTCTACAGGTCGTGAGAGACCTCTAAACAATGGAAGAGTTTGATTTATAAAGTTGCCAAAAACATCACCAAGAAGGACATCTGTGAACTCTAATAAAGAATTTATTTCTGACCCATGAGAGATATTAGTTATTTCTTGGATTATAAATATCAGATAAAATGGCAGTTAATCTAATCAACCCATGTGATGTTCTTCAATAAATTTGAAAATTATACGAAATGTCAGAACTGGATTCCTGAGACTAAACTAGGAGGACTGATGAAGTTAAATTTTGGGAACTTAATGAAGGAACATTGCAAAATCTTGGAACAAAAAGAAAACTAAAAAATACCACTTTTTGTTTGCTTTCAGAAATAACAGAATTGTACAACAATTTCAGTGTTTTAAAGCAGAAAGCTTCACAAATCTGCAAAGTAAAATTCACATGCTCATTGCATATGGTAAAAGTACACAATGCATGCAATCTCCTATTCCAATCTTGCTATAGGACAGATGCATGATGTATCTCGTGAGCTATTCAATACTGATCTGGGCATGCAGTTGCTAAGAAAAAAAAATATTCTGAGGCAAGCGGTTGAGCCATCAAGCAGTTCCTAGGTGCTGAATATTGTAAACAATAGTAAAACTAAAAATGACATTATTATTACTAATAAAACTAGGAACGTTAGTCATCAATCTCAAAGGCTGTGGGTCTCTTAATAATGCTGTAAAGGGAGATTTACTTTCTCCTGCAGTTAATCAAAAAACTTGTAAATCCCAGCCCTGAAAATTTAATATTTTGCTGCTGCCCAGTGACACCAAAAGGATAATTTTAGTTAATTCAATTGTGCTTCATTGTTGTTTGTAGTGTTTGGTGAGAAGTAATAAATGAAAGAAACTGGTATAAATTGATTCCAATTTTGTACTTCAGCAACTCTTAACTCCTGAATATTGAAAACAATGCTTTCTTGTACATTGTAAATTTTCTTAATGCCACACAATACCCAGAGATCAATTAACTTTGTTGACCAGAAGGCTGATTTGCAAAGCAAAATGATGGCAATAGCATGACTACAATACATGCACTGGCTGAGGTCACCATGAACGTTCTGGCTTCTTCACTCTCTACCTCTCGCCTGAGGTGTGGTGGCCCTCAGGTTAAACTCTCCAACAGATGTCTCTCTCGAAAGAGACGACAGCCTTATGGTTTGTTTTAGACCATGGTGAATTTCCCTTCATTCTATATTAGCTCCCATTGTGACTCCACAAAGTCTGGGCAATGCAAGGTCGACATATCAGTGTTGTGAGGAAATAGGCTGAATTTTATAATCCATGATCTCCTTCTTCATTTGTTCAGCATCCTCATGCAAGGCAAGTGTGAGCAGGTGACCTCATAGAGTCATACAGTTTTACAGCAGGGAAACAAACCCTTCAGTCCAACTCCTCCACGCCAACCACTAACCTAATCTTGTCCACTAACCTAATCTAGTCCTATTTGCCAGAACTTGGCCTATACCTCTCAACCATTCCTATTCAAAAGCTCGTTAGTTGCTACTCAAATTAATTCAGTTTTCATCATTCAAAGGAATAATTCTCACACTAAGGAGGAGATAGAGTGGGGAGAAATTAAATTCACGGCTGCTGCCCTGGACCTTGCCAGAGGAATTGACTGAAGATTTGATGGAATCGGAGCTAGTTTTAGTATATGTGAGATCATGTCAGTGCTATTTGTTTCCAATGGTGAACTCACTGACTGCAAGAAATGTTTGGTCGGAATGACGGATTTTTTAAAAATGATCTTTACAAGTACCAGATTTGTACAATTAAATGGACAGAACAGAATCGCAAACTTCAACAGGATAAGCTAATATTGTAACACAGGCAGGGTTTTCTTTATGCGAGTCATTTTACTTATTGTGCAATAAATCATTTCAGTGTTATTTCTGAGAGCTTTGCCATTTATCATAACTCCTCTGTGGTTTGTATTGATCAGCAGTAATAAAAAGAGAAAAACAATGGAAGAATTAACAGGCTTTCAGTTCTTTGAAGTGCACTGGGATCTGACTGTTTGTTTGGGACTTTCATAAGCCAGGTTTATGCAAACATTGGAGATGTCCTCAGGGAGATTCTATTCCTGTCACAATAGATCTCCTGTAGCCCCAATACAAACTTAGTCAATTGTCAGCAGCTTTTATTTGCAACATTAATGACTTATTTTAAAAGGGCTCCCTCTTCATAAATAAAATGTGGGCTGACAGTATTCTGTGGAATCGTGTGTAGAACTTGGCAAAATTAATCATATCATTTTATAGAGGATAGTGTATGAAAAGCAGCAGATGCTGCATGTCATTAGGTAAGGATTTATTTGTGGATTCTGTGAATCAACTAGGTCATTCCGCTGATTACATTGCTAAACATGGCAGTTATTTTATTACTGTAGGTTTAAACACAAATTATGGCAGTGTCTGTAGTAGGTATATGTTTTTGCAAAACTTAAATATGATCTAAAAGGGATAGGGTGGAAAATGTGGCTTGACAGCACTGAGAGCGTCAAAGGTACAGACACTGGTTTGGTGAAAAAAGATTACACAAGTTTACTTCCTAATTCTTCACAGGTGATCTGCGACTACATTGTTGAGAATGTTGGCTGATGCATATGCATGAACTGGAAGTGTGTAATGTAGGTTAACAGTGACGCTGTTTGAGGCTAGCACTGCCATTTCATCAGTCTAGTGAATGTCCTTGCTTTAACATGCTCAAATGAACATGTTCTCCGAAGCAAGACAGAAAGCCACATTGCTTAATTTGCATCCAAACTACAGGCTTGTTAAAGGATCTTCAGAAGCATGTGGGAGTACTGGGTTGCTGGAAAATTGGCATTGCTGGCAGGGATGTGGGTACATGAATATCGATTGCTGATGAAAGACCTCAGGGTACACCACTTGCTGATAGACTTGGAAATTATGGTTGCATTTTTCTTATTTTCAATCACAGAATGAGAGCTTCACTGGCTAACATTTATTGCTCATTACTAATTGCCAAGAGGGTAGTTAAGATTCAACCACATTGTTGTGAGTCTGGAGACACATGTAGGCCAGACCAGGGAAGCATGGCAATTTCCTTCCCTTTCGTGAACTAGATGGGGTTTTCCCAACACTTAATTCATGGTCGTCATTAGATACTTCATGCCAGATTTTTATTGCACTCAAATTCCTCCATTTGCCATGGCGGGATTCGAACCCAGTTCCCCAGAGCATTATCTCGGTCTGTGGATTAACATGGCTTTGTCAGCGCAACCGAAATTCTGAGATGAAAAACAATTACAAACAATACCATTCATTTCAGCCGGCATTTGTCTACGAAAATTACATCATGGTAATAAATGATTACTAACCTGGCATCAGTCTTTATTTGTTCATCCCAGGTCAGTCCCTCAACAATCTTTCAGCTACCATGGCATACCAGAGGGTGGCTATTGTAAACAAGAGAAATACACGCTGCACCTGCCCACCACAATACTTGGCAGCAATTATACCTGCCCAACTGGCATCTTTGAGCAGAGTAGCAGCCATGTGTACTATCTACAAGATAGGTCATTGCACATCATACAAGTAGCAGCAAGGACAATGTATGTGGCAGGGAGCATAGATGCTATCATCCTGAGGTAGTATAATTGGATTCTGCTGCACAATGCTGGAGTAGAGCATGCATTTAGATTAGAATATTTACAGTGTGGAAACAGGCTCTTTGGCCCAACAAGTCCACACCGACCCTCCAAAGAGCAACTCACCCAGACCCATTCCCCTACATTTACCCCTTCACCTAACACTACAGGCAATTTAGTTTGGCCAATTCACCTAACCTGCACATTTTTTTTGGACTATGAGAGGAAACTGGAGCACCCAGAGGAAACCCACGCAGACACGGGGAGAATGTGCAAACTCCATACAGACAGTTGTCTGAGGTGGGAATTGAACCCGGGTCTCTGGCACTGTGAGGCAGCAGTGCTAACCACTGTGCCATCGTGTGAGACCCTAACATCACATTTTGAGCACTGAAAGCAATCTGATCCAGTATGTCACCAAGCAGAGGTTTAATGGCCTCAGTTCCATTAATGTTAAACTGAATACTTGGAGGTATGAGATGAAACTGTTAAAA
Source organism: Chiloscyllium plagiosum (assembly GCF_004010195.1). Taxonomy (NCBI): domain Eukaryota; kingdom Metazoa; phylum Chordata; class Chondrichthyes; order Orectolobiformes; family Hemiscylliidae; genus Chiloscyllium; species Chiloscyllium plagiosum. The sequence goes on from NC_057719.1 coordinate 23,168,662, forward strand.
TCCCCTGATTTACCTTCTGAACCTTTTTCACCTTTGACTTATTACTTTCTTTTTTATCTTTACATTTAATTCTCTGTGCTGTATTGTACTTGCACCTTGTACCACAGCAAGGTTAATCTTTGCAAAATAACACAATGGCCACACAAGTTGAAGGATAATATGCTTTATTTGAAAATGTGCGATTCTGCAACATAAGCAACTTAGGTTGTACAATGTGCAATGACCTTTAAAATAATGGAATCAATATGTTCTTTTTCATTTTGCAGTTTTCTATATCATTGCAGAATTTAATATAATATTATTATTCCCTCTACTTCCCCATTGAAATATGTTTCAGGTTATATTTATTCTGGGAGAAACATGGATTGACCTGTTCTCGTAAGCACAGCAGTAGTTTGAGACTGATAATGCAGCATTGATTCTTGTCCAGATCCTAAATTGCCACAGAAAGAGATCTCAATATGTACCAGTGAATAGAGGCCTGGTGCAACATTGTCCTTGACTGAATTCAAGGATTTTAATTCTGCTCTACAGATGTCTAGTGTGTATGTTCCTGATGGCTCAGCAAAGCTTATTCAGTGATAAGCTGACCCATAAAGTCCAGGAAAGTGCCAAATCTGATTTCTGATCTATCTTAGGAGAACTGACTTCAAAGGAAGCTTCTTTACCAAAGAGTAGTGAAAATGTGGAACTCACTACCACAGGGACAGATTGAATAGTGTAGCTGAGTAACATCTGGCGAAAGTACTCTGAAATCTGAGCATACAAGCAGCTACACTACAAACTAATATAATCAATATGGGTGGCATGATGGCTCAATGGTTATCACTGTTACTCATAGTGCCAGGGATCCAGGTTCACTTCCAACTTAAGGTTCCTGTATGTGTGGAATTTGTGATGCTCCCTGTGCCTGTGTGAGTTTCCTTTTGGTGCTCTGGTTTCCTCCCACTGTCCAAAAATGTGCAGGCTAGTTGGATTGCCTATGAGAAATAGAACATGGAACAGTACAGCACAGGAATGTACCCTTTGGCCCACGATGATTCAGCCCAAACATGATATCAAATTAAACCCATCCCTTCTACTTGCCCTTGATCCATCACCCTCCATTTCTTATATATTCATGTGCTTACATAAAAGTCTCTTGAACACCCCTATCCTGCTTCCAACACCTTCCCTGGCAGTGCATTACATGCTTCTACTGGTCTGTGTAAAACTTGCTTCTCACAGCTCCTTTGAACTTTCCCCCTCTCACCTTAAAGCATGCCCCCTAGTTTTAGACATTTCAACTCGAGGAAAAAGATTCTGCCCATCAACTCTGTCTATGCTCCCATAATTTTATAAACTTTAATCTAGTCTCTCCTCAGCCTCTGCCATTCCAGAGAAGACAACCCAAGTTTTTCTAACCTCTCCTTATAGCTCATACCCTCTAATCCAGCAGCATCCTGGTAAACATCTTCTGCACCCTCTCCAAAGCTTCCACATCCTTCCTGCAATGTGACAAGTAGAACTGAATGCAATACTTGAAGTGTGGTTCAACCAAAGTCTTATAAAGCTGCAACATGACATCCTGACTCTTGTACTCAGTTCCCTGACCAATAAAGACAAGCATGTTATACGCATTCTTTACCACCCTTCCTGAAGAAGGGCCTGTGCCTGAAACGTCGAATCTCCTGTTCCCTGGATGCTGCCTGACCTGCTGTGCTGTTCCAGCAATAAAGTTTCAACTTTGATCTCCAGCATCTGCAGACCTCACTTTCTCCTCCTCACCACCCTATCTACTTGCACAGCCACTCTCAGGGAGCTATGGACTTGAACACCAAGATCCTTCTGTACACCAATGCTGTTCAGGGTCCTGTCATTAACTTTTTACTTTTCTTTAACATTTGATCTCCCAAAATGCAGCATCCTACACTATCCGGATTAAACTCCATCTGCCATTTCTCTGCCCATATCTGCAACTGATCCAAATACCGTAGTATCCTTTGACAAACATCTACACTATCCACAGCTCTACCAATCTTTGTATCACCTGCAAACTTACTAACACATCCATTTACATTTTCATCCAAGTCATTTATATATATTGCAAACAGCAGAGGCCCCAGTACGGATCCCTGCAGAACCACTGGTCACAAACATCCAGCCTGACAAATACCCTTCCACCACTACCCTTTGCCTTATATGGGCAAGCCAATTCTGAATCCATGCAGCTAAGTCACCATGGATCCCATGTTTCTTAATCTTCTAGATGAGCCTACCATGAGGGACCTTGTCGAAAGCCTTATTAAACCTACGTAGATAACGGCCATTGCTCTACCCTCATCAATCACCCTCATTACATCTTCAAAACTTCAATCAAGTTAGTAAGACGTGACCTGTCTTGCACAAAGCCATGCTGACTATCCCTAATTAGGTCATGCATTTCCAAATGCACGTAAATCCTTTCCCTAAGAATTCTCTCTAATAGCTTCCCAACCACCAATGATAGACTCATCCATCTATTGTTTCCTAGATTATCCCTATTTCCCTCCTTGAGTACAGAAACAACATTAGCTATTTGCCAGTCCCCTGGGACCTCTCCAGTCACTAGCAAGGATACAACGATGGTGGTGAAGGACTCAGAAATCTTCCTTCTTGCTTCTCTCAATAACCTGGGGTAGATATCATTGGGTCCTGGGGACTTATCTATGTTAATGCTCTTCAAGAGACCTAACACCATTTCTTTCTTGATCTCAAAATGTTGTAGCATATTAGCATGCTCCAAAATAATCACACTATCCTTCATATCCCTCTCCTTGGTGAATACTGATGTGAAGTAATCATTTAGGATCTCACCCACATCCTCTGCCTCTCAGCACAAGTTCCCTCCTTTATCCTTAAGTGGTCCTACCTTCTCTCAAGCTATCCTCTTATTTTATGATGCATGTATAGAATACCTTGGGACTCTCTTTAACCCTACTTGTCAAGGTCATTTCATGGACCCTTCTTGTTCTCCTAATTCTCTGCTAGAGTTCTTTCTTGCTTCCTTTATATTCCTCGTGGACCCTGTCCAATTTTAAGCTTCCTAAACCTTACATATGCTCATTTTTTACCATTTAACTAAATTCATAAACTACCTCGCTATCCAAGGATCCCTTACCTTGCCATCCTTATCCTTTCTCCTCACTGGAACATGCCATTCCTGAACTCTCAGCAGCAGGTCTTTAAACAATTCCCACATGTCAAATGTTGACTTGCCTGATAACAGGTCCTTTCAGTTAATATTCCCTAGCTTAACATTGCTTAACATTGATGTAATTAGCCCTCCCCCAATTTAGTACCTTGCTACAAAGTCCTGACTTATCCTTAATCATAGCTATTATAAAACTTAAGGAATTGTGATCATTGTTTCCAAAATGCATTCTCACTGAAAAGTCAGTCACCTGACTAGGCTCACTAGCCAGTACAAGGTACAGTACCACCTCTCCTCTAGTTGAACTATCCACATACTGTTTCAAGAATCCCTCTTGGATACATTTAATAAATCCTGCCCTGCCTAAGTTTCTTGCTCTAAGTCCCAGTCAATACTGGGGAAGTTAAAGTCACCCACTATGACAACTCTGTTTTTTATTGCATCTTTCTATAACCTTCCTACATATATGTTCCTCAATATCTTGGTGGGTTTTTTTTCAAGGGGGGGGGGGAGGCAGTGAGGGGAGCTACAGTATAATCCTATCAGAGTGATTGTGGGGTTAGAGGGATAGGGGTAGGTCTGGGTGGGATGGTCCTTGGAAGGTCAGTGTGCCTGTACTGTAGGGATTCTATGATAATCAGTCAAGATTGCAGTCTAACTCATTTATGCTCAGAAAAAACAAATACATAGTTGAGTTGAGTGAACCCAAAATGCCAGCACTGCTCAGTTGTGCTGAATGAGCTGCTTCTGTGCTACATATCCCCATATAGTCCTATATATGTAATAATTAACCTATGACCACAAGACTATCACTCTCCCATGACAGAAATTGCATTGTATCTGTTCTTTTTGAAGATAAGTAGGAATAATCAATAGAGGGGTAATACAGGTCAGGGTGCACCAAAGCACCAACTCAAGGGGAGATTAAAATCCTCATATAGGAACAGACACAATGAGAGTTGTTGATACTTGATGATAGAGTTGACTTGTAGACAAATCTTCTGAAGGAATGGCTTCGAGTCACAAAGTCATAGAGATGTACAGCACGGAAACAAACCCTTCAGTCTAACTCGTCCATGCCAACCAGATATCCTAATCTAATCTCATGAGCCAGCATTTGGCCCATACCCCTCTAATCCCTTCCTATTCATATATCTATCCAGATGCCTTTTAAATGTTGCAATTGTACCAGCCTCCATCATTTCCTCTGGCAGCTCACTCCATACACACACCACCCTTTGATTGAAAAAGATTCCCCTTAGGCCCCTTTTAATTCTTTCCCCTCTCACCCTAAACCTATGTCCTCTAGTTGTGGACTCCCCAACCCCAGGGAAAAGATCCTGTCTATTTACCCTGCCAATGACCATTATTTTATAAACATCTATGAGGTCATCCCTCAGCCTCCAACATTCCAGGGAAAACAGTCCCAGCCTCTTCCTGGATAGCTCTCAAGGTCAGACACATCTGTACCTTTTCAACTCTCGCCTCAGTCCAAGAGAGGAAAGTCAGTGACATTAGTCAATCAGATTTCCACAGATAAAGTGAACATATCACCAGCATCTTCTGACACAAGTGAACAATTCTATCTACTTTGCTGAAGACAACCACCAGCAATGAGAGGGCATTTCACCTCTACAGGAGGCAGAACTTGTGAAGGTTAAGAGTTGGCATTCACAGGCATGCAGACAACATTAATCCCAATGTGCGTTTGGTAGCATGTAACTATATTGATGAATAATTCACACCCAAAATCAGCATTTCTCAGGCAGTGAACATGACATTTCCAGAATGAGATAAAGTAGTCTGCTATCAATATTTAACCTGCTAAAGAAATTGGGAGAAAGTGAGGACTACAGATGCTGGAGATCAGAGTCGAGAGTGTGGTGCTAGAAACGTACAGCAGGTCAGGCAGCATTCGAGGACCAAGAGAATCGACATTTCGGGCATAAGCCCTTCATCAGAAATGAGGCTTGAGGGCCTGGGGCCTGAGAGATAAATGGGAGGGGAGGGGCACTGGGGCCAAGGTAGCTGAGAATGCGATAGATAGATGAAGTTGAGGGAGAAGGTGATAGGTTGGAGAGGAGGATGGAGCAAATAAATGGGAAAGGTGATGGACAGACAGGAGGATAGTGCCAAGTTGCAAGCTTGGGATTGTAATAATGTAGGGGGAGGGGAAATGGAGAAACTGGTGAAATCCACATTGATCCCATGTGGTTGCAGGGTCCCAAGGCGGAATATGAGGCATTCTTCCTGGTAATGGTTTGGCAATGGAGGAGGCCCAGGACCTGCATGTGGTGTTGGAGGAGGCCCAGGACCTGCCTGTGGTGTTGGAGGAGGCCCAGGACCTGCATGTGGCAACGGAGGATGCTAAAGAAATTGGCAAGGCTGCTCCTGGCAAGGCCTTCTATAACCCTGGCCCATGATATTCTTGCCCAAACTGCTGAAAAAATATAATGAGACCCAATTTTCAATGAGAGGAATGGAAACACACTATGAATTATTTAGCGTCAAAATTAGAGCAATGTTGGAAAAGCACAGCAGGTCAGACAGCATCCGAGGAGCAGGAAAATCGATGTTTCAGGCAAAAGCCCTTCATCAGATTCCAGCTCTTTTCCACCACCACTCTAACCGTGACTATAATCTGCAGCATCTGCAGTACCCACTTTAGCCTATGGATTATTTAGCTCCAGGTGAATGATCAGGTCTAGGGAATGTCTTAACTAGATTATCAAACATAATGGCAAGTTAATGCACGTTACCTACAGAGAGATAATATGATGGAGACATGGAAGAAGTTAGATGCTAAAACTGCTTTATTTATAGGAGCTGAAAGAGCACAAGACCCTTGCTAGCTCTCTGTATGAATCAGAATCCGACTTGTCATAGTCTGCCTTATGTCAAAAATCGCCATGTATCTTAAGTGCCTCTCTGCCAACACTGGAAATAAGTGCAGCACTTCAGATTTATTTTAGCTCTTTTATGACATGCAATGCAATTCAATATTCTTCAAAACGTTCTTCCACCTGTAAAAACACCTGCTGGTTCTAATTTGCCTGGAGTGCCACGGTAGAAGGAAAGATTTAAGAAGCTTGCAAAGTGGTTGCATTCCCAGTGCTTAACATGTATTTTAATTTCAAAATACATTACTGTTGGGAAGTGGCAGAAGATGTGAAATTTTATGCTCTCCTGTATTTATAATGTGATTGTAGCCCATACAAATCATGGTGGGCCTTCCTGCCACCCTCCTACCTATACCTGACCTGTCTGCAATGTTTCACAGGGTGGCATTGTCTAAGAGAGCGTCTTTGCTTCAGGGGCAAAGTTGACCTCCTGAAGTGGCTATTTATTGACTGCTGCCAGCCCATCCTCAAGTTAGGATTGTGGCTACCATCTTAAAATATTTTGAGAGCTTCTGGTCTGGTCTGATACAAGGCCATCTCACTTGTTGCAATCTACATTAATGACTGACATGTGACTTTACCCCGGATTTATGTCTTTTTGCAGTGTGACCAGAGTTACAGTGCACTTGCAAGTGGGGAGCCAGTGCAGGAGGGTGTGCAGGTAGGCTGGTGAGAGTCCCGTCCTCAATTCTCAGCAACAGCAGCACAGCTCTTAACGTTGTTTCAAGGTCTCATAAACCTGACTCCCCAGATCCACATTTCTCCCCTCACCCCCTAACTATGTTTCCATTCTCCACAGCCACTCTCCCTAATATCCATCATGTAGTCTTCAGACTCCATGCAGCATCAATGGAAAATCTTTCACGTTCTCTGGGGAGAAAAGGCAACCTCTCACCATCCCTTAAAAGCCCCCATCAGACACATTATCATTGATACTGAGTGGCATTCTACCATCTGAAAACAAAAACATGGAAATAATTATAATCCTACCAGCTTGCATCAGCAAAACAGAAGAACAAAATCAGCAGAACATTAAAGAAATTACCTATAATTTTAATTTTTTGAAACTGTCATTCATTCTCAGAAAATGAAACACCCACTGGTTGAAGCCCACTTGAAGTTCAGCCAAGCTTTCATAATAGCCGCAGCTGTCCAAACATTTGAGATGAAATGTTTTGGGTGGCACGGTGGCACAGTGGTTAGCACTGCTGCCTCACAGCGCCTGAGACCCGGGTTCAATTCCTGCCTCAGGCAACTGATTGTGTGGAGTTTGCACATTCTCCCCGTGTCTGCGTGGGTTTCCTCCGGGTGCTCCGGTTTCCTCCCACAGTTCAAAGATGTGCAGGTAAGATGAATTGGCCATGCTAAATTGCCCGTAATGTTAGGTAAGGGGTAAATGTAGGGGTATGGGTGGGTTGCGCTTCGGTGGGTTGGTGTGGACATGTTGGGCCGAAGGGCCTGTTTCCACACTGTAATGTAATCTAAAAGCACAAAAAGTATTTGTATCAATTTAAAAGCAGGTTGTTTGTCAATCAATGGATGGAGAAGACATTCATTTTAGTTTAAGTGGCTAAAGCATGGTTTCTTTATCAGCGTAAACTGACTCTCTATTTAAATCATTCTGTACTTAAATTAAGACTAAAACTAGAGTTTAAGAGACTAGAACAGTTTTAAAGTAAGTTGCCTTCCATTTAAGATGGTGATTAAGAGAATTTTTTTTATATCTCAGAGGACAATGAGTCTTAGAACCCCATTCCCCAGCAAGCAGTAGGTACAGAACCATTGAATATTTTAGTTTATAGGTTTAAATGGTCTGATCGAAGAGTGGTCGATAAAGACTGAAATAAGGTAGTCATTATGACCAACAAATGAAATGTGAAGATGAAGATGAGACAGTCATTGTGACCATGGGGGCAGATTTTGTTATTGAGATTATATCCAATCAACAATACTAGGAAAACTAACAGTTGTAACCTGGTTAACCCCATCAGTGCGTATAGGATTAAGAGTTAGTCCCATTGGGACTATAGAGACGTGTGAAAGTCCATATTAGTTTGGACCATCAGAAACAGTTGCACCTCGCCTTGGGTGGCTGTCAGGAGCTGTTTCATCATATGGATTTTAATGAATTAGGGCATTCACTAAATAGGCACCTGACAAAGATTCATCAGTTTGTCATAAATCCTCGGTTTCTGGGGGCTTGGCAAATTGTGTCCTCCCGGTTCCCATGTCCATGTCCAGTCATTCCATCCAGTGGCGATGCTCTGCATGTTAGGTGTTTCCATCTGACGGTCCAGTTCAATCTGTTTTTCCCTGGTCTGTACTAGTCTACCTGATAAAGGAGCAGGTCTCTGAAAGCTTGTATTTTCAAATAAACCTGTCGGACTATAACCTGGTGTCGTGTGATTTCTGATTTTTTTTAAAAGTAGAGGCAGTTTTTTTTGACTAACAAGAAAGTCAAAAAGGTATCCATGACATGCAGGAAAGTGGAGTTGAGGCCTGAACCAAATAAACCATAATCTAACCGAATGGAGAAAGAGGCCTTGGGGGTGAATAGTCCAATTATGCTATTAATTCATGTGTTCATAGGCGCATAGCTTGAAAGGTGACAGGACAGGCAGAAATCTTTTTAAACTTTACACTACATTATGACACTATTTCCATCGGAAAAGTATTACAATACATGTGCAAATTTATACACAGTTCTAGTCATTATAAGGGTGAACTTATACTTTTGCAGAGCAAATTTTCAGATTGAATCACTGCAGTAAAAAATATGATACATAATATTTGAACATAGATCATAGAAAAGTACAGCACAGAACAGGCCCTTAGGCCCACGGTGTTGTGCCGAGGGTTAATTCTAATGTAAAACATAGTAACTTAACCTACACACCCCTCAACTCACTGCTATCCATGTGCATGTCCAACAGTTGCTTAAATGTCCCCAGTAACTCTGCTTCCACCACCACCGCTGACAACGCATTCCATGCATTCACAACTCTCTGCATAAAGAACCTACTTCTGACATCTCCTTTATACCTTAGAACATAGAACATAGAAGAATACAGCACAGTACAGGCCCTTCGGCCCTCGATGTTGCGCCGATCCAAGCCCACCTAACCTACACTAGCCCACTATCCTCCATATGCCTATCCAATGCCCGCTTAAATGCCCATAATGAGGGAGAGTCCACCACTGCTACTGGCAGGGCATTCCATGAACTCACAACTCGCTGAGTAAAAAACCTACCCCTAACATCTGTCCTATACCTACCCCCCCCTTAATTTAAAGCTATGCCCCCTTGTTCCTAATATCTTCAAACTATGACTCCTCATACCAGTCAATCCTGCCCTAGGGAAAAGTTTCTGGCTATTGACTCTATCTATTCCACTCATTATCTTGTATACATCGATCAGGTCTCCTCTCTTCCTCCTTCTCTCCAAAGAGAAAAGTCCGAGCATATTCAACCTTTCTTTATAAGGCAAGCCCTCCAGTCCAGGCAGCATCCTGGTAAACCTTCTTTGCACCCTCTCCAAAGCCTCTGTATCTTTCCTATAGTAGGGCGACCAGAACTAACCACAATATTCCAAGTGCGGTCTCACCAGGGACTTGTAGAGCTGCAGCAAAACCTCACGGCTCTTAAACTTGATCCCCCTGTTAATGAAAGCCAAAACACCATAAGCTTTCTTAACAACCCTATCCACTTGGGTGGCAACTTTGAGGGATCTATGCACTTGAACACCAAGATTCCACTGTTCCTCCACACTGCCAAGAATCCTGTCTTTAATCCTATATTCAGCATTCGAGTTCAATCTTCCAAAATGCATCACTTTGCATTTATCCAGGTTGAACTCCATCTGCCATTTCTCAGCCCAGCTCTGCATTCTGTCAATGTTGTGTGCAGCCTGTAGTAGCCCTCTATACTATAGACAACACCTCCAACCTTTGTATCATCTGCAAATTTACTAACCCACCCCTTAACTCCTCATCCAAGTCATTTATAAAAACTACAAAGAGCAGAGGCCCAAGAACAGAGCCTTGCGGTACACCACTCAACACTGACCTCCAGGCAGAATACTTTCCATCTACAACCACTCTCTGCCTTCTGTCAGCCAGCCAATTCTGAACGCACACAGCCAAATCTCCCTGTATCCCATACTTCCTGACTTTATGAATGACTTTATGAAGTTGTGATGTATTTTACCATTACCTTTCAGAATGTTCCAGACTCTCCAGCAGGCTTCCCATTTTCTTAAGAAATTCCTAAACCTGCTGTGCTGTTAATGAGTTTCCACAACACTAGACGAAAAATGGTGCAGAGGAGAAAGATCCAGTTTTCGCCCCACATTTAAAATGGGGCACCAACTTCATCTGGGAAGTTTTAACTTATTCTACAGCAGGCGTTTTTAAAGACCAAAGGAAAATAGTGAAGAATCAGGTTTGCAGAGGAAATTGGATTTCTTCTGAAATAAAAAAAAATCATAAGATGGTCATTTGCAAACTATAAGGAGTTTCTGCATCCAGTGAAGTGGACACATCTGACTCTTTGAAAAAAAAATAATGGATCATATCTTTAAATCAGCAAAATCCACAAGGTTTCTTCCTTCATTGTATTTTAACATAGCCACATCTTCCAAAATACCTTACGTTGAACACAATCTAACCATAAAATATCAAGATAATATTTCATTCAGTTGGTGTGGCTGCCTTTTGAACAACACAATGAAATTACCATTTTATTTTCTGGTCTCAAGTAATGTCCTTTTGTTCCGACAATATAAGTCTTTCTAATATAGCTTTGATTTATGTTTATCGTGAACTCCGTATGATTAGTCCATTTTATAACTACATTTACTGAAATTTAAAAATTGGGTGACATGAAAAATCTCAACTGAGGCAAGCATGATAAAAAGTGCAATTGAAATTTAAGTTTCGAATCACCAACCAATTTAGAATTGGATCTTAAAATGTCAGCCCATGAATCAAAATCTACTGCAATGAAATCCAAAATAAATCAGATTAATGTTAAAATCATTGGAATAAGGTAATATCAAAGAAAAGTGAAGATCAAAATATGTTTCCAGTAGTGTTAGATCACTGACAATTTAAATACTCTTTTCACATTATATATTAACAGGAAATACATAGAAAATGTTACCTCTATCGTGAATATCTATCAATAATTTGAAATTTAATATTTAGTGTATTCATCTGTATGTTATTAAAAATCACACAACACCAGGTTATAGACCAACAAGTTTATTTGAGAGCACTATCTTTCAGAGCGCTGCTCCTTCATCAGGTAGCTGTGTGGGTTTTAACTTTGTCCACCCCAGTCCAACATCGGTTCCTCCATATCATCTGTGTGTCATCAGAGTTTGGATTCATTCAAGTAAAGTACTCTCACTTTCCTCATCTCACAATACATCATCACTATCAAAGACATTTGCTTTAACATAACATTCTGATCTTTATCTATTTTATAGTTTGGAAGAGTAGCAATAGTTACAAAGACCAGAATAAGCGACATATAAATTCCATAAGAAAATGAATTACGGAAATGATTTGAGATAGAAGTTGGAATGAGGAAAGCTGCCTTTTCTCTTACCTGGTAACAGCAGATATTAACATAATCTATTTACACTTCAGTACTTCAGTTTATATGTAAAACTCTTTTGACTTTCGAATGAAAGGCAAATGGCAAATGGAAACAATTGATTTTTTTCATTTTCCCTTGTTATATTGTGAAATGATTTGAATAAAATCCATTCAAAGTTGACACTTCTCAAGATCTGAATACTCAGTGTGAATACTGCCAAACTAGTGGCAGCCAGAAACTGTACAGTTCCCTTTTTTTTATTATAAACTCCTTATTTGCTGTAACACGATTAAATTTAATGCAACTTGCCACATTAGCTCTTAGTATGCAAATGCATTTCAGTCCTGCAAACAGCATAAAACATAGGATTACCAATTCCAATGCATCTAATAATTAGGTCATATAGAGACCATTTTCATTTTGCTTTTACAGTAGAATGCAGGCAAGACGAACTGGGTAATCCCTGGGATGCTCTGCCTTGGAAATATTTCCTTTAAAATATTTTGTATTCCTGTATTTGAAGATAACTAGTGTGGGATGCATTATAAAGCACAGCATTTTCACTTTATTACCCAGTTTATTATCTTGAGGGAGACCAAAGTACAATTTAAGTCAAAGCGGAGTTTGAAGCATAGCTGATACAAAACATTAGCTCATGATTGGTCTTTGTTGGTGTCATATGTATAGACATTTACACAAGTTATAGCCCTTTTGTGTTGAAGTACATATTTCATGGAGCTGCATCTTACCTTATAGGATAAATTCAAAGTTTAATTTTTCCAAATTACTCAAAGTATTTGATATCATAGTGCAAATATGAAACCAAAATAACAATTAGTCGAAACAAGAAAGCTAACTTGAGAAAGTTATTTTTTAATAGAAAACTGAAGCTGATGGCTATCATTTCCAGGAAAAAAAACTATAAACATTCACCACATTGACAAACCTCTGTTTTCAAATTTCTTTATGTACATGCCTCTCCCTATCTCTGTAGCCTCATTCAAAGTTGCAAACCTTCGAGATGTCAGACTGCACAAAACGAATATTATCAGTTCTCTAGTGATAGGTTAGGCGGCTGGGGCTTCCCAGTTGGACACTCTATGACTCATGGAGTAGCACTGAGGTGGCAAGAGATTTTCTTGTGCAGGAGGGAGGGTTTCAGGCTTTTGGATAATTGGGGCTCATTCTGGGGAAGGTGGGGCTTGTACAAACAGGACGGTCTTCATCTGAACCAGAGGGGGACTAATATCCTGGGTGGGAAATTTGCTGGTGCTATTCGGGTGGGTTTCAACTAGCTCAGGAGGGGGATGGGAACTGGAGGTGTAGTTGCAGTGCACAGGTGGATGAGAGTAGGAAGGACAGGGACAGGATTTCAGGGTCACAGGAATGTGCTGGCAGATAGCAAAGTGGTTTGAAGTGTGTCTACTTCAATGCCAAAAATATCCGAAATAAGGTAGGTGAGCTTGCAGCATGGATAGGTACCTGGGACTTCAATGTTGTGGCCATTTCGGAGACATGGATATAGCAGGGTGAGGAATGGATGTTGCAGGTTTCAGGGTTTAGATCTTTCATTAAGAACAGGCAAGAGGGTAAAAGAGGGGGAGGTTTGGCCTTGTTAGTCAAGGATAGTATAACGGTGGCTGAGAACTTTTGATGAGGATTCGTCTACTGAGGTAGTGTGGGCTGAGGTTAGAAACAGGAGAGGAGAGCTCACACTGCTTGGAATTTTTTATAGGCCTCCGCAGAGTTCCAGGGAGGTGGAAGAGAGGATTAGCAAAATTATTCTGGGTAGGAGTGAAAGGAACAGGGTGGTCATTATGGGGGACTTTAACTTCCCCAACATTGACTGGAAATGCTGTAACTCTAGAACATCGGATGGATCAGTTTTTGTCCAATGTGTACAGGAGAGTTTCCCGACACAGTATGTCAAAGGGCTGACAAGAGGGGAGGCCACACTGGATCTGGTGCTTGGTAATGAACCAGGCCAGGTGTTTGATTTAGTTGTAGGTGAGCACTTTGGAGAAAGTGACCATAATTCAGTTACGTTCAGTTTAGCGATGGAAAGGGATAGGTACATGCCAGAGGTCAAGGGGTATCGATGGAGCAGGAATTAGGATGCATAGAATGGGGTAGCAAAATGCAGGAGATGCAGACAATGGAAATGTGGAGCTGGTTTAAGGAACAGATATTGCATGTCCTTGATAGTTATGTCCCTGTCAGGCAGGGAGGAAGTGATAAGGTA
>NC_057719.1:23183685-23212767 GCF_004010195.1 Chiloscyllium plagiosum
TTCCACAAGGATCTGTTTTGGGACCACTGCTGTTTGTCATTTTTATAAATGACTTAGACGCAGGCACAGGTGGATGGATTAGTAAATTTGCAGACAACACTAAAGTCAGTGGAGTAGTGGACAGTTTGAAAGAATGTTACAGATTGCAGGGGGACTTGGATAAACTGTAGAATTGGGCTGAGAAGTGGCAAATGGAGTTCAATGCAGCTAAATGTGAGGTGATGCACTTTGGGAAGAATAACAGGATGGCAGAGTACTTGGTCAATGGAAAGATTCTTGGTAGTGTGGATGTGCAGAGGGATCTTGGAGTCCATGTACATAGATCCCTGAAAGTTGCCACCCAGGTGGATAGTGCTGTTAAGAAGGCATACGGTGTGTTAGGTTTCCTTGGTAGAGGGTTGAGTTCCGGAACCGCAATATCATGCTGCAACTATACAAAACGCTGGTACGGCCGCACTTGGAATATTGTGTACAGTTCTGATCGCCCCGTTACAGAAAGGATGTGGAAGCATTGGAAAAGGTGCAGAGGAGATTTACCAGGATGTTGCCTGGTCTGGAAGGAAGGTCTTATGAGGAAAGGCTGAGAGACTTGGGTCTATTCTCATTGGAAAGAAGAAGGCTAAGGGGGGATTTGATAGAGACATACAAGATGATCAGAGGATTAGACAGAGAAAGACTTTTTCTTAGGATGATGACATCAGCCTGTATGAGAGGGCATAACTACGAGTTGAGGGGTGATAGATTTAAGTCAGATGTCAGAGGCAAGTTCTTTACGCAGAGAGTGGTATGGGCGTGGAATGCCCTACCTGCTAATGTAGTCAACTCAGCCACATTAGGGAGATTTAAACAATCCTTAGATAAGCACATGGATGATTTTGGGATAGTGTAGGGGGACGAGCTGAGAATAGTTCACAGGTCGGCACAACATCGAGGGCCGAAGGGCCTGTTCTGCGCTGTATTGTTCTATGTTCTATCCCGATGTTTTGATCAGGATCAGAAACCCTGTTTCCTCCCTGAGACAAAATTAAAACTGACCCACTTTTGCTGATTTAGATAAATGGTTTGGAGGTGGTGCTAAGCCAGGGAGAATTGTCAATGGTGAGGATATCCCTGAGCAACTTCAGAGGGACACTGACAAGTTGGTCAAATGGGTAGACAGCTGGAGGATCAATTTAAAGGCAGAAAAATGTGAGATAATACATTTTGGTTGAAGAAACATGGACAGACATCACAGGCTCAATGGTCCAACTTTGAGGGGAGTACAGGAGCAGAGCCTGATTCTGTGAAGCTGGCCATGCAGCTGTTAAGAAAGTTTCTGGATTCTTGTGTTTATAAACAGATGCACAGAGTATAAAAGCTAGAAAGTGGTGCTATACCTCTACAAATGATTTGTCAGAACACGTTTGAAATATTGTGTTCAGTTCTGGGCACCTTATTTGAAGAAGACAGTTAAACCCGAACTGGATGAGAGATCAGCAGGGAGGCTGGAGCTGTAGCCAACCAAACCAGCAACTTTCCTGAACACCTATTAGCTTACATGAATTGTGCCCTCTGAAGCCTCCAACTTTAATGGACTCTTTCGAGAGTTCCAAATGTCAATTAATTAGTCGTTGGAAAAGTCAATTTTCTCCATAATTCCCTCAAAAGGTTCTGTGTCAGAATTTCCACATGGTCCCAATATGCAGCTTTAGTTCACACTGTTTCAATGACTCTGTGGTCATTGGAATATCTGGGCTGATGTTTTAGTAGTATTGGGAATTCATACTATGGACAGCGCCATGCGTTATCTTGCTGCTGTCTCAATACCTTATACTGAACCTGGTCACATTATTTCCTCAGACGTTAAAATTCACACAACCCCAGATTATAGTCTACCTGACAAAGGAGCAGAACTCTGAAAGCTAGTACTTTAAATAAACATGTTGGACTATAACCTGGTGTTGTATGATTTTTAACTTTGTCCACCCCAGTCCAGCACCAGCTCCTCTACATCATGCTTCCTCAGAATGTTGTGGTCTGAAACCTCACTTTGTGATATGAACCAGTGGCTATCTTGTTTATTTGCCAAGTTACATGGAGTATTATGAAATACATTCAATTTCACTGAAAGTTGCATTTCGCAGAGGTGATGCCTAGTGATAATGACAATGAACTAGGGAATCCAAAATCGCAGCCTAAAGTTCTGGGGACAATGGTTTGAATCCTGCCATGGTAAGCAGTGAAATTTGAATTCACTTAAAGTCTAGAATTAAATAGCTGGACCTAATAGTGACCATCTAGTCACTGTCAATTGTTGAAGCAAATTTAGTTCCCAAATGTCTTTTAGGGGAGGAAATCTGCCACTCTGTTCTGAGGAAGGGTCACTGGACCTGAAATGTTAACTTTGATTCTCTCACAGATGCTGCCAGACCTTTTGAACCTTTCCAGCAACTTCTGTTTTTGAATCTGCCACCCTTACCTGGTTTGGCCTACATATCAAGATGCACATCAATATGGCTGAATCTTAACTGCAATAAACACTGGTCTGGTCAGCAATATTTACATCCCATGATTTTTTTTTAAATTGTGCTTTGACTACAATAAGTGGCTTCCTTGCTTTACAAGAAAGCTGGGCCCAGTATGATACTGAGTCCATTAAAACTGAAAACCTGTGAGACTATTTTCTGACTGACCTCTTTATTTATTTTCTTTTCTGGCAGTGAATCTTCCAAGCAGCTTTAAGTTACCATTATCCCATTAGTCAAGCAGCAGCTCACCCCTATGTAAAGGTCGTTGATGCTCTATTCAAGCACTGAGAGGTTCAAAATTATCTCAGTGGAGTTTACTAAGCAAGCAGAGCTAGTAATTCAATTCTACAAATTTGTGCAAGGAGCAATTGATGAAACACATATGTCATTCAGAGTCCCATTTATTAATAGCAGGGAGATCATTATGGTGTGGTAAAGTACTAGTCTAATGCTTGACTACCATTCTGTAGGCATGCATTCAAATAATTACATGACAGTTTATGAGTTCAAACTTGGTTTTAAAAATCCTGACCATCTTATCACTCAACATTTCAGATTCCCCCATCACCATTCTTGGGAATGTCCTGTGCTATTGAGATGTGGATGTCACTGGCAAGGCAAGTAAGTTTTACCTAGACACCCTGGGAGAAAGCCTTCTTTTCAAACTGCTTTTGTCCTTCATAACATTTTAAAACAACCAAGTGTCTTCATTTACAAAGCTGGCCTCGTGGCGAGCGTGTAATCACTGCTGCCTATTGTAAAAACTAATTTTTCACTAATCCATCCTCCCCTGTTATGGTTTACATGTGAATCCAGACTTCTAGCAAGGTGATTGGTTCTTATCTGGACTCTGGACAATTTGGGATGCGCAATAAATGCCAACATCTTGTGAACATTTTTTTTAAAATTTCAGAGCATGCTTGGTGTGAATATAGTGGATTTTACAATAATCAAATATTATGATTATATTTACTCATACCAGCTTAATGTATCAGATTTTATTAAACTGGTTTCAAATTCTCCATCTGCTATGTTGGGATTTGAATTAAAATTCATTAAATTATTTGTCCAGCTCCCTGAATTGCTATTTCAATAAAATAGCTACTACCTTGCTGAGCCTCTATATTATATAAATGTTTGCTACGTGGGAAACTGTTATGACACTTTGATCCTCTAACAGCAGCTCAAAGCTGTGCAGCAGGCTGGTTGATTGATGATCAAGATATTCCCTGCAGTCAAGGCTAATATTTCCAGCATAGATAGGAGAAGAAATATAATGAGACCCATGAGATAACAAAAAAAACACAATAAAACACCTTAATGATAATCTGAAGTCTTGTTTACGTGACTTCAAAATCTCGTGGCGTCCAGTGAGAATGCCAGAATCATTGGAGCTTGTTCCTTAATGCTGAGGTGAAAAAAGGTTTTTTAGTTTCTGAAGATGAAGAGCCTAGTGATGAACTAGGGGCTGGTCTTTCACCTCTATTAAACAGTGTCCTTGAAACCAGAAATGATAATTAAAAGATGCATGAACACAGACCCAGAGAAATGAGGTGTTGCCTTATTACTGATAACTTTTTAAAAATTGCAGGTAAATGGGAAAATAAAGAAGAATTCTATGCTCAAAATGCAGGTTTGGCCAAAATCTATCAGACTTGTTAAGATCTGGGATCACCCAAGAACCTCCACTTTGCCTAAGTAAACAAAACCTCACTTTTTCCCATTATACATAAGAAAACATCATAGAGAATGTACATTGAATTTTGATTGCAACTAAAAATTGTGCAAAAAATTGAAAAGATACATATCAAGAGACTGTCTAAAACAATTTTGTCAATTTTGTCAGAAATCACCCCCTCTGAAGTCAGTCTTGAGCCTTTCCCTAGAAAATAGACTGATCACTGTATACAGCTGGCCAAAATAGGAAGAAAATGTAAAACAATTGAAACAAATAAAATAATAAAACAAGAGTGCTAAAAGTATATCGTTATGAAATTATAACGTTATGAAATAAAATATTTTTATAACTCTGCAAATATGAAAGATGGATCAGTGGTGCTGGAAGAGCACAGCAGTTCAGGCAGCATCGAGGAGCTTCAGCATTTTGCTGAAGCTCCTTGGATGCTGCCTGAACTGCTGTGCTCTTCCAGCACCACTGATCCAGAATCTGGTTTCCAGCATCTGCAGTCATTGTTTTTACTAAATATGAAAGATGTTCAATTCTAATACATCTCAATGTCAGCAAATGACAAATTGTCTGTGGACATGTAAAAGAATCAGGAAAAAATGTCAGGGCCACTTATCTCTTCCACCCTGGATGCTCCCTGCCTTCAGTCCTGATGAAGGGCTTTTGCCCGAAACGTCGATTTTGCTGCTCCTTGGATGCTGCCTGACTGGCTGTGCTTTTCCAGCACCACTCTAATCTAGACTCTCATTTATCCTGTACTCCCAGTCATGGGAAATATGCATGTTGTGAATCTAAATAATGCTAAATAATGCAATCAATGAAATGAGTGACTATTTCAGGAAGAATTCCTTTGCACTCTTTCTTTAATTTCTTAAGTCAATAGGCAAGTTTAATCTACAAGCTGATATATGTGGTTTGTGAAAAATTAAGCACTGGTATAACTTCCAATCCTGGTCTTGTGTTGAATTTGGGTTAAACTTACTCCTCATATTCCTGAGCCCCATGTAGTTTTCTGGCTTGACAACATTTTTAAAAAATCTTTCACGACAGCTCTCTCTAAATTAATCTTAATAGATCTTTGAAATATTTCTGGCATTTTGAAAGCACAGAGTTTATTCTCGAAAAAAAATGTCAGAAGGCTTTGAGGGCAGGTTCAATTTTTAACAGAAGCAAACTTTTGTCAAATCTGGAAATCTAAAGTAAAAACAGAAAATATTGGAAATATGCAGCAGGTCAACCTTGAACTGAAAGGTGAGTCCATGGTCTGAATTTTTCCTACTTGGAGACGGGGGCTGAGAAAAGAGTGCGAGCTATGTCAAAATTGTTCTCTCGGGCTTTGTTGAGCTGCAATTAGAATCAGTTCCTGCTTCATGGCAGCAGACAACTAATTAAGATGGTTAAGGCACCAATTGGGGCAATTTTACAATTTTTAGCCAATGCAGAGGTTCTTGGGCCATGTGGAAAATCAATGGAGATGGTTTAATTGCAGCAGGGCAGAGGGGTCTCTCAGCTGAAGGCCCATGCTCTAGTAGTCAATCTCTGCAAGCAACTGAGTCATCAGACAGTTTCTCTGGAGTGTTTTCCCGTGCCCTCTGTGGAGCATACCTGTTTTGGCTATCGTCATGTTTTTCTTTCAGGCCACCCCTATGAGGGTATTTCTAGGTTGAGGAGTCCCCATGGTCCCAGAGTTAGTTCAGCAGCAACAACTTGTCCCAGTACAGCTGGCAACTCTCTGATTGGGCCAGCAGCATCAGAGTTTAGATCAGAATGATGCTGGAAAAGCACAGCAGGTCAGGCAGCATCCTGCTCCTCGGATGCTGCCTGACCTGCTGTGCTTTTCCAGCACCACTCTGATCTAAACTCTGGTTTCCAGCATCTGCAATCCTCACTTTTGCCTAGCAGCATCAGAGCTTACCCACTGTCCTTAACAAGCAACTAATTAGAAGGGCACCTAATTTGGGGAAAGTTGGTGCCAATTGGCATGCAGCCAGTAAATGCAGGATCAGCACCTCCATTTAGTCCCCACATCACAGAGGATAGTGAAGGCACCATTTGGTATGCTTACCTTTATTGGTCAGTGTATTGGGTATGGGAGTTCGGAGGTCATGTCACAGCTGTACAGGACATTGGTTAGGCCACTTTTGGAATATTGTGTGCAGTTTTGGTCTCCCTGCTTTAGGAAGGATATTGTGAAAAGATTCAGAAAAGATGTACAACTATGTTGCCAGGGTTGGAGGATTTGAGCTATAGGGAGAGGCTGAACAGGCTGGGGCTATTTTCCCTGGAGTATTGGAAGCTGAGAGGTGTCCTTACAGAGGTTTATAAACTCATGGGGGGGTATCGATAGGGTAAATAGACAAAGTCTTTTCCCTAAGGGTAGCCAGTCCAGCATAGGTTTAAGGTGAGAAGGGCAAGATTTAAAAGGGACCTAAGGGGCAACATTTTCATGCAGTGTACAGAATGAGTTGCCAGTGGAAGTCATAGAGGCTGGTACAATTACAACATTTAAAAGGCATCTGAATGAGTGTATGAATAAGGAGCATTTACAGACATATGAGCCAAATGCTGGCAAATGGGACTCGATTAATTTAGGATGTCTAGTCAGTGTGCACGGGTTGGACTGAAAGGTCTGGTTCCATGCTGTTCATCTCTATGACTCTATGACTTTATCACATTCCTACAGCCTATAGCAAAATCCAGTCCACTATTTCCAATTGATCCAAGGACACCAACTTGAAACTCGCATTCTATTTCTCTCTTTACATGTGCTGGATGACCTATTGAGGCTTTGCTGTTCATCTCAATTCTACTTTACTGTCAGTCTAAAATTATAGAAAAAACTTTTAACTGCTAGACCTCCTCAAAGAAATGGGAAACCAAACTTAAAACATTTCTTTTATGAAAGAAATCTAGTTATGATTTCAACACCGTTATAATTCCAAGCATAGAATGATATTTATTTTGGTTGGAAATCATGCGTCTGTCATTGGAATTGAATTGATATGAACCAATGGGATGAAGTTTCAATGACAATCAGCCAAGATTCAAAGACAATCCAGAGACAACAGTCTGTTGAAAATCTCTAGACACTGGTTTCGATTTACAGCGATGCTGACCTTCAAACGCTGCTGATGAAATATATTAAAGGAAAGGAAGAACTTTAATGCCTATGAGAGAAAACCTCAACAAAATATTCTGTATGTGGAATGGAATGGTGGTGTAAATGAGTGCCAGATCCCAGACTCAGAATTACAAAACTGCACTTGGTAAAAGTAAATGGTCTGATATTGATGTATCAGTAAAATACTGTTTTGTTTCTCCTTGAATATTGTGGTCTCCAGTAAACGAGAGCATCAAAGGGTGAGAGGGGAAAGATTTAAAAGGGACCTTAGGGGCAACGTTTTCATGTAGAGGGTGGTGCGTGTATGGAATGAGCTGCCAGAGGAAGTGATGGAGGTTCGTACAATTACAACATTTAAAAAGGCATCTGGAAGAATATATGGATAAGAAGGGTTTAGAGGGATATAGGCCAAATTCTGGGAAATGGGAGTAGATTAATTAAGATATCTGGTCAGCATGAATGAACTGGACCGAAGGGTCTGTTTCTGTACATCTCTATGACTCTATGGTGTGTATTTTCAAAGATCCGTGAAGGCAGCACAACACAAAGATAAAGTGTTTATGAAAGCATATGAGATACTTGGCTTTATCAGACAAGGCATTGAATACAAAACCAAGAAGTTTATGTTGGAGCTGTGTGTAACATGATTTAGATCACAGTGCAGTTCTGGTCACCACACCATAAGAAGGATGTGATCGTACAAGGGAGGGTACAGTAGAAATACACGAGGATGTTGCCTTTCTTCAAATATGAAGAAAGATTGGATAGGCTAGGGTCATTTTCCCTGGAGCAAAGGAGGCTGAGGGGCACCTGATTGAGGTGTACAAAGTTCTAAGGGGCATAGACATATAGATAGGGAGAAACTTTTCCCCTTAGTAGAGGGGTCAATAAACAGGGGGAACAGTTTCAAGGTAAGGAGAAGGCAGTTCAGAGTGGATTTGGGAAAAAGATTTCTCACCCACAAGATGGTGGGTATCTGGAACTCACCATGTGAATGGCCGGTCGAGGAAGGGAACCCTCAAGATGTTGAAAAGTTATTTACATGAACACTTGAAACACCATGGTATGCAAGGTTTGGCCAATACTGGAAAATGGAATTAGAATTATTTGATGACTGGCATAGATACAATGGACTGAAGGGCCTCTTTCAGTTCAGCCAAAACTCTATAACTCAAAAAATACATAGCTGGTAAGTCATCCTTTAAACTGTGTTGTGGTTAAACGCCTAACTAGCTTTCTCGATATAATAAGTCCAAACAAATCACTTTAATATTCATTTGCATGTCACAATTATCTCGGATTCAATTTCCAGGACTCTAGCTATGTGACTTATAGACTCAGCACTAGCAGCATTGTCTAAAACCACTAATTTGAAGATTAAATGAAAACAAGAGGAACTGAACAAGAAATAAGTATTTTCTTGTCCCAGCAATCATAATCATTTTCTTTCTGCCATGTATTCCTCTCATGTGTTTGAACTTGTCAAAAACTTATTTGCCCAGTTTAACGTGATCGAATTTCCACTTTATTCTCTCTTCAAACCTCTTTATTTCACAGATTGTTGTATACAATTCAACAATTCTATGATTGATGTACTAAATATACCCACTAGGTGATGCACAAGAGTAATTCAGGCAACTTCCGCTGGTAAAGTACCTGCTTCCACTTGACAAAGAACGATCCTCTTTCTTTGTTCTTCAGTGCAAAGTTAGTGCAAACTCTCCAACATGTTTTCAAAAAATGTTGTCTGTTAGTGTCCACTTCCTATCAATGCAGCATTTTTCATGCTTTGTAACCTTTCACAAATACCAACATAAGTCCTTTGTCTCCCTTAACCTTGTATTCTGGATTCGAGTGGTGCTGCAAGAGCACAGCAGTTCAGGCAGCATCCGAGGATGCTGCCTGAACTGCTGTGTTCTTCCAGCACCACTCGAATCAAGAATCTGGTTTCCAGCAACTGCAGTCATTGTTTTTACCTAGTTGATCTTAACCTTGTATTGCAAGGGTAAAGGTTATGATTAAGAGGGTGCAAAACAGAAGGGCCAGAAATCACAGACCATTTGCGACCAAGGATGCAGGAAATAGAAGCCTGAAGTCTTTGAGTCAGAGTTTTGGGAGCTTGAGAAGAGGTTAAAAAGCACAGCCAATGAAGAACAATTTCTGTTCCTTTTTTCCCAGTGCCACACAGTAGCAAGTATAGAAATAACAGGATAAACTAGATTTATATGTTCCAACTGGGATTATATCTCAGTATTCCTGAAGAAGGGCTAATGCCCGAAACGTCGATTCTCCTGTTCCCTAGATGCTGCCTGACCTGCTGCGCTTTTCCAGCAACACATTTCCATCTCTGATCTCCAGCATCTGCAGACCTCACTTTCTCCTTATATCTCAGTATGACATACTAGCGAGAAATGGAAGATGGTGAGGTTAATGGGAGGTTTGAAGCATAATGGAAGAGTGAAGCTAACCTGTGCTTGAGGATTTAGGATATCTGTGGCAAAAAGCACCTATTCAAAAGGGATGGTTTGCACCTCATAGATAAGAGAGACCAAATGGCCCTCTTCTGAGCTATACCAGTTCTGTGGCTATAAAAGTGAAGCAGGAAATTGGGCATTAGATTCCTGGGGAACTGGGACCAGCTCTGGAGCAAAAGAGCCTATTCAAGATGGATGGATTGGTAGACAAAATAGAAATTGAATGACAGGAGACGTTCAATGAAGGAAGTGTGAGTTGGGAGTAGATATATTCTTATGAGAGATAAAGAAAAGTCTAGACCTCCTTGAATGATGAAAGATGATAGAGATTAAAATTAAACAAAAAAAGTATGATAAAAGTAGCACTCACTATACAGTAGAAAATCATGCTGAGCACATAGACAGAGCTATAAAAGTAGAGGTGTAGTTCTCTCTGGCCAGGTTATTCAAAAGTCTACCTGTCTGAAGGGTCAGTGAATATCATTCAATCATTCTATGATTTTCCATATATCAAATTGCTTTTTGGCCTTTTTGTTCCGAGTTCCTTTTGTGTGTTTAGCTTGATGGCCTTTCACAAATTCCATTTGCTTTTCCATCCTTATTAGTCTGAAAAAAACATCAAAATGTGAGTTAATAATACAATTTGAAGTACCTTTAAAGTTTATGTGCTCAATAAGCAATTACAAACAAAGGCTTTGACACTGAGATTATGGTGCTTACAATCTGTGTGAGATTCATTTTAATGAATTAAACGTTTTGGAAACATTAGTGAAGTGTACATCAATAAATACTTCATACAAGAAAGTTGTGTCACAGTAAAAAGGCACAGTATTACAGGGAATTGCTGTAAACTCAATTACAGTAATAAACCACTGCATTTGTACTCTTGTCGAAACCTTTGTTTTCAACTTGTTGCAGTATCACTTTGTTGAGAATTGCCACTAGTAGCAAACTGGGAACAAGCATTTTGTACAGAACTTCTGATGCTACTTCACTCCAGTGCAATAAACTAATTGGAATACACACAAGAACATGTATCCTGTATGGAGTATCTGGAAACACTTCACCATGGTTCAAAGTTTGGGACACGATTTGTAGCTCGGGTGCTCGTTGTTGTGGTTCTGTTCACCGAGCTGGGAATTTGTGTTGCAGACGTTTCGTCCCCTGTCTAGGTGACATCCTCGGTGCTTGGGACCCTCCTGTGAACCACTTCTGTGATCTTTCCTCCACCATTTGTAGTGGTTTGAATCTGCCGCTTCCGGTTGTTAGTTCCAGCTGTCCGTTGTAGTGACCGGTATATTGAGTCCAGGTCAATGTGCTTATTGATTGAATCTGTGGATGAGTGCCATGCCTCTAGGAATTCCCTGGCTGTTCTCTGTTTGGCTTGTCCTATAATAGTAGTGTTGTCCCAGTCGAATTCCTGTTGCTTGTCATCTGTGTGTGTGGCTACTAAGGATAGCTGGTTGTGTCGTTTCGTGGCTAGTTGGTGTTCATGGATGCGGATCGTTAGCTGTCTTCCTGTTGGTCCTATGTAGTGTTTTGTGCAGTCCTTGCATGGGATTTTGTACACTACATTGGTTTTGCTCATGTTGGGTATCGGGTCCTTCGTTCTGGTGAGTTGTTGTCTGAGAGTGGCTGTTGGTTTGTGTGCTGTTATGAGTCCTAGTGGTCGCTGTAGTCTGGCTTTCAGTTCGGAAATGCTCCTGATGTATGGTAGTGTGGCTAGTCCTTTGGGTTGTGGCATGTCCTCGTTCCATTGTCTTTCCCTTAGGCATCTGTTGATGAAATTGCGCGGGTATCCGTTTTTGGCGAATACATTGAATAGGTGTTCTTCTTCCTCTTTTTGCAGTTCTGGTGTACTGCAGTGTGTTGTGGCCCTTTTGAATAGTGTCTTGATGCAACTTCTTTTGTGTGTGTTGGGGTGGTTGCTTTCGTAGTTCAGGACTTGGTCTGTCTGTGTGGCTTTCCTGTATACCTTTGTGGTGAATTCTCCATTTAGGTGTTCTCTGCACCATCACGTCTAGAAATGGGAGTTGGTTGTCCTTTTCTTCCTCTCTAGTGAATCGGATTCCTGTGAGTGTGGCGTTGATGATCCGGTGTGTGTTCTCTGTTTCAGTGTTTTTAATGATTACAAAGGTGTCATCCACATATCTGACCCAGAGTTTGGGTTGAATTTGCGGTAAGACTGTTTGTTCTAATTTTTGCATTACCACTTCTGCTATGAGTCCAGAGATGGGTGAGCCCATGGGTGTGCCATTGATTTGTTCATATATTTGGTTGTTGAATGTGAAGTGTGTTGTGAGGCACAGGTCCAGTAGTTTGAGTATGCAGTCTTTGTTGATAGGTTCCTGTTGTCTGTTCTGTATGTCCAGCAGGTTGGCTATTGTTTCTCTGGCTAGGGTTTTGTCGATAGAGGTGAACAGTGCTGTTACATCGAATGAGACCATGGTTTCTTCCTTGTCTGGGTGTATATTTCTGATGATGTCCAAGAATTCCTGTGTTTACTGTATAGAATGTCTGGATCTGCTGATCAGGTGTTTCAATTTCTGCTGTAGTTCTTTAGCCAGTTTGTGTGATGGTGTCCCTGGTAGTGATACTATGGGTCTGAGTGGGATGTCTGGTTTGTGCACTTTAGGTAGTCCATAGAATTGGGGGTGTTGTTGCTTTCAGGTTTCATTCTTTGTAACATACCCGCGCAATTTCATCAACAGATGCCTAAGGGAAAGACAACGGAACGAGGACATGCCGCAACCCAAAGGACTAGCCACACTACCATACATCAAGAGCATTTCCGAACTGACAGCCAGACTACTGCGACCATTAGGACTCATAACAGCACACAAACCAACAGCCACTCTCGGGCAACAACTCACCAGGACGAAGGACCCGATACCCAGCATGAGCAAAACCAACGTAGTGTACAAAATCCCATGCAACGACTGCACAAAACACTACATAGGACAAACAGGAAGACAGCTAACGATCCGCATCCATGAACACCAACTAGCCACGAAACGACACGACCAGCGATCCTTAGTAGCCACACACACAGATGACAAGCAACATGAATTCGACTGGGACAACACTACTATTATAGGACAAGCCAAACAGAGAACAGCCAGGGAATTCTAGAGGCATGGCACTCATCCACAGATTCAATCAATAAGCACATTGACCTGGACCCAATATACCGGCCACTGCAACGGACAGCTGGAACTAACAACCGGAAGCAGCAGATTCAAACCATTACAAATGGTGGAGGAAAGATCACAGAAGTGGATCACAGGAGGGTCCCAAGCACCGAGGATGTCACCTAGACAGGGGACGAAACGTCTGCAACACAAATTCCCAGCTCGGTGAACAGAACCACAACAACTTCACCATGGTAACAAGACATGAGCTGGAGCACCATTATGAAAAGGAAAGTGAGTAGCATTGGTGGGAGCATGTATTGAGGGAAATCAAAATCTGGACTAGCATTTCAGGAAAAGCAGAACAGCGACTATCAGTATTAACTGAAAAAATTTGCAGAATGGGCTGCAGTTGTGAATGTTATAGACACAATAAGTTCATACTAGGATGCAACTTTCAGCACTTATTTCCAATGGCATTTCCACACAATAGTAAGTCTAAATACTAAAGATATTGAGGGTAAACGGTATTCTCATTGTCAGAGAGGAATCACTTCAAGACAATAATTGTATTTCATCAATTGAAGGTCTGATCTACTTTTTTTTGTGGATCTTTCATGATTTCTGGTGATATTCCTTTGCTACTGCTGATCCAAAAAAATGCTCTAAATGTTACAATCGTTAACAAGAATGAGAATACTTTTATGATCAAGTTAGGAATTGGTACCTCTTCTATTTAAAGAGATAAACTTGAAATACCAATTGCTTAGTAAAAGAATAAAGCCACAAAATTCCACAATTTTAAATGAACAGATGAAATTTAACTATACAAGAAATAAAAAGCAGGGGTCATGATTTATCTGATGTTCTAACATCTAGAATTAATAGGCAAAATATGTTAAACACATAACAGACTGCATATTAAATGGCAGACAGAACCAAGATAGGTCCCACAAATTTCTTAGCAACTCACGCAGACATGAATGAAGACTTTAATTCACAATTTGTTTCCAGAACTTCCTTCCGAAGGACAAGAACAGTCAATCTCTTTTGAAGATAGCTCTGTTTCCTGCATCAGCAACATCAACTTAGACAGATCCAACCACCTAGGAGAAAGTGAGGACTGCAGATGCTGGAGATCAGCGTCGAAGAGTGTGGTGTTGGAAAAGCACAGCAGGTCAGGCAGCATCCAAGGAGCAGGAGAGTCAACATCTTGAACAGCTTATGCTCGAAACGTCAATTCACCTGCTCCTCAGATGCTGCCTAACCAGCTGTACTTTTCTAGCACCACACTCTTCGAGATCCAATCACCACTCATTTTTCAGTTGTTCAATCTCTTCACTCCCAAGACTGAGTGCCACTGGAGCGAGAAGGATGCATTCTAGCCATTAACCCCAGCATAATGCAAGCTCGACAGCATAAAACCACTTTTCATGGGCATTGAGTTTGCTGACCTGCCAGCTTCACAGAACACACAGCTTGATTTCACTGAGAGGGAAACTGCTCCTGGTCTACTCTAAGCTCCAGTCCATGATTTGCGTGGAGCTATCAACAATTACTGGGCTTCTCTGCGGCCCAGTTCTCGTGGAGTTTCTCTGAGGCCCAGTTCTCATGGTACTGTTCTGAGGTCCAGCTGCATAAAGCTCCTGACAGCACTTCAGTTGCACAGACCTAGTGACATTCTCCTTCATCTGTTCTCTACCAATCATGTTGCATTGTTCCTTTCTGTGCTGCACACTCAGTCCCAATGATTGTGTTTTTTTGCCACAAACTAAGTCACATGTGAAAACCTTCTGCATCGTCCCAGGTCCCACAGTTGTGGTATCAGTAAAACAAACACTTTCAGCACTCTTTCACAAATGCTTGGCTTATCTTCCTTCCCCTTTCTGCACTTATGCTAGGGTTTCAAGCATAGTTTGAGACAAAAAAAACTGCAGATGCTGGAATCCGAAAGTTCCAGGCAGGAGACTGGAAGAACACAGCAAGCCAAGTAGCCTCAGGAGCTGGAGAAGTTGACATTTTGTTTGTAATCCTTCTTCAGGACTGAGTTTCAAGCATGTCAGGAATTCCAGAGCTTGATTATCTCCCCAGCCATCTTGCAAAGGTGCACTGTGACTACTCCCCTCTGCACCCCTTCCCATAGCATGATACAGACTGGCAAGCAGCATTACCAGATTCCCACACAATCTACTCAGTAAGGAGCTAAACCAAGTGGACTGGGAAAATGAAGGATTTGATCGCAATGTGGCTTTAATCAGCCATTGACAGCCCAGAAAACTATTAGAATGATGCAATTATTGGTTAACTTCAGATGCCTGGGGACAGGAAAATATCCATGAGATTATATTTAGCAGTTATATTTGATGAAGCTCAAAAGAGTTGGCCTGTTTCAATGCTGTAGCATTTTACATGGCATTAATGAAACCGACTCTAAAGTTGCTACATGGGGCTAAATAGGAGGAGGGAGGGTGGATGAAGGCATGGCCCAGTTTGACCTGGAACCAGGAAACAAAGCTCAGATCACAGGAAGAAGGGAACGAAACATCATTTTGAATTAACTGGAGAGAAGAGTGTGCATGGAATGTTTCCCTTTCAAGAGGTGTGAATCCAGAACGGGAGAGAGCTTACTAAATTCAGCCTGTCCAAACGCCTGCCCGTTTCCGCTCCACAGTTACACCAGCGAAGGTTGGCACATCAGACAATTCGCCGACTGTAGTGAGTTAATTGATGTGCTTCGGGAGGTAATTAATTCCCAATTAAGGGCTTCATCCTGCCCTTTGGAGAGATACCTGCTAAGCACCAGTTCAAAAGGCTTTCCTGTGTCAGCTGATGACACAGTTGTAAGAAGGTCCCTCCTTAACAGACTTCCTGAGTCTATTGGAAACCGATCATCACCAAACGTGTAACTCCTCACCCTTCCCCTCACCCAGGTTCCCTTTTCCCTGGTCCTTCACTATAGTTTCTAGACTTTGATTGGTCATCAGCTCAATGGGGCAGCACTTCTTGTCCCTAAAGGAAAGACATCCCACCTCCATTCTATGGGACAGCTCTTTTGCCCTGGGTTGGTTCATCCATAGCACTTTAACCCCAGGCCAAGGTGCATTCCAGTGTGATGTGCAAATATTGGAGGAAACAGGAGTTTATCTGTAAACTTGGCAACAGAGTTGGAGGGGAAGCAAGTCTGTAAAGAGTAGAGTACCTTCTGAAATGAATAGAAAGTGATTTGTGGGAGGTGATGTTCTGGTTGATCTGCAGCTAAGCTTTATTTTATTATGATATACAATATATTAGAGAAGTATATGAGTATTTCAGATTAACTAAAGGCATTGCATTGATATCCTCCTTACTTCATCTGCAAATGTGTCAGAAGTTGATATGACCATGAGGAAAGTATCCTAGAAAATGAAATAGCCTGAAATAATCGGAAACGTGAGGAGCAAGGAAGACAAACACTGAAGATGAAGCATGCACGGTTCTAAATTTGCTGCGACAGTTCTTGTTAAAAGAATCAATAAAATACACTTTGAATCGCCAATTTGCTACTTGGTCTTTTTTTATGAAAAGAACGTGAGTTACATGTTTTATTTCGAAAAATCAATTGTTTTCTGTTGCCAGGAGAAGGAAGTTATAAACTATAAAGAAAAATATTTTGTTCCAAAATAGAAAATTGAAAGTAGATTTCAATGAAATTCCATGGAATGTACAACAAGAAAGAGGCCATTGATCCAAGTTTCAACAAATGCAACTTCTAAAGATAAGCAAACCTGCTTTGCTCTCTTTCACAATATTTTATTGAGATCAATCTATAGTTGCAGTATCCCAACAGTTTTCCTGGCTGCCATTACTTAACTTGACCAAACTGGGATCAAAGTAGGGATTTTCACAAGTTTATTTGACTGACCTATTCACTGTTTAAATTTAAGAGTTGTGAGGGGAGTAGTAGGTGTTGTGATTGCAACCAGAGTAGCTGGCATGGTGATTGCTGATGACCTGAACAAAAATGGAATGGAACTGTTTCCTTTTGATGGATCTTGCAGTGTTGTGAGATGGCTCTCTCAATATCAGTTGTGTGTAGTCTATGGCACCCTGCACCTGGGAGGCCCAGTGAAGTCTCCAAATCCTCCAGCTCGGGCTGCAGCACTAACCTTCAGACAAAATGAACCTGGTGTGATCTTCCTTAGATGGCATGAGGCATTGTTCTAATGCATTTGTCAGGTCCCATGCATGTCACCTATCACTGCTTGGAAGGTGTCAGTTGCATCGAAGTTCAAATAAAAGGTAAATACTGGAAATCTGAAATAAAAAGAGAAAGGGCTGGAGAAACTCAGCAGGTCTGACAGCATCCATGAAACAGAATTAATTTTTAAGTCTGTTATGACTCTTATTCAGAACTGTGTTTTAAATGTTTTTAAGTAGCAAAATAGATGTGACACCTTACAAAATGTCCATATTACAGAGAAGGAAGTGCTGGATGTCTTGAAACACATAAAGATGGATAAATCCCCAGGACCTGATCAGGTGTACCCGAGAACTTTGTAGGAAGCTAGAGAAGTGATTGCTGGGCGTCTTGCTGAGATATTTGTATCATCAATAGTCACAGGTGAGGTGCCGGATGCGAGCATAAAAGATACAGTTAATAAGTTTGCAGATGACATCAAAATTGGAGGTGTAGTGGACAGCGAAGAAGGTTACCCTCAGATTATAACAGGATCTTGATCAGATGGGTCAATGGGCTGAGAAGTGTCAAATGGAGTTTAATTCAGATAAATGCAAGATACTGCATTTTGGGAAAGCAAATCTTAGCAGGACTTATATACTTAATGGTAAGGTCCTAGAAGGTGTTGCTGAACAAAGAGACCTTGGAGTGCAGGTTCATAGCTCCTTGAAAGTGGAGTTGCAGGTAGATAGGATAGTGAATAAGGCATTTGGTATGCTTTCCTTTGTTGGTCAGAGTATTGAGTACAGGAGTTAGGACGTCATGTTGCAGCTGTACAGGACATTGGTTAGACCACTGTTGGAATATTGCTTGCAATTCTGGTCTCCTTCCTATCGGAAAGATGTTGTGAAACTTGAAAGAGTTCAGAAAAGACTTACAAGGATGTTGCCAGGGTTGGAGAATTTGAGCTATAGGGAGAGGCTGAACAGGCTGGGGGCTGTTATCCCTCTAGCGTCGGAGGCTGAGAGGTGACCTTATAGAGGTTTACAAAATGATGAGGAGCATGGATAGGATAAGTAGACAAAGTCTTTTTCCCTGGGGTCGGGGAGTCCAGAACTAGAGGGCGTAGGTTTGGGGTGAGAGGGGAAAGATATAAAAAGGACCTAAGGGGCAACTTTTTCATGCAGAGGGTGGTACAGGTATGGAATGAGCTGCCAGAGGAAGTAGTGGAGGCTGGTACAATTGCAACATTTAAAAGGCATTTGAATGGGTAGATGAATAGGAAGGGTTTGGAGGGATATGGGCCGGGTGCTGGCAGGTGGGACTAGATTGGGTTGGGATATCTGGTTGGCATGGACGGGTCGGACTGAAGGGTCTGTTTCCATGCTGTACATCTCTATGATTCTACGACTCTGTTTAAAGTTCATAATTTCCCCAAATGGCAATTTACTGTTGCCAGTGAGAAACTCACCTCACTGCTCAGCAAAGTCATGAAAAAATGCAGAGAGTTGCTCCCAACTTTCTAATAGGCCCAACCAGACTTTTGCTGAAATGATTAGATTCCCTACAGTGTGGAAACAGGCCCTTCAGCCCAACAAGTCCACACCGACCCTCCGAAGAGTAACCGACCCAGACCCATTCCCCTACATTTACCCCTGTCTAATTCACTGTGGGCAATTTAGCATGACCAATTCACCTGACCTCCACATCTTTGGATTGTGCGAGGAAACCCACACAGACATGGGGAGAATGTGCAAACTCTACACAGACAGTCACCCGAGATGGGAATTGAATCTGGGTCCGTGAGGCAGCATTGCTAACCACTGAGCCACCATGCCACATAATCTGTTACAAATCTTGCCATAGTCAACACTGCTCTGGCCATAAGGTTCTGCTCAGTGGGACCGATCATGAATATCTATTTAATGTAGATTAGTTAATGTGTGGGAACTCAAGCAGATACAAATATTGAAAGCTGTATCCAAGTACATATCTTTTACCTAATGTGGATATTATTGGAATGCTGATAAACTTCAGGGGTAGAGACATGACAGTGCATCTGAAAATCTAATCCCCTATGGGTAGTGTTGTCATCAGAAAGAAAGCAATGTAAGCTGACTGTTGTAATTTCTTCTGCTTTCCATGTTTGTATGAGACTTGTAAAAGCTAACATAGTGAAAATAGATTCTAAGATAATGGTCTAGATTTTGAATTTGACAAGAATGATATGGCTAACAGAATTCACCGCTATTACACGCTAATCCCGACAGCAATTTCCAGAATATTCACATGCACAGGAAATGTGAAAGTTACAGTCCAAGGTAACTGGGTGGTCCAAAAGTTGTAATAAAATTCAACTCTTTCATCATGTGGCTTGGTGCCATGCTGAGTTTGGGATTTTTACAGACTGTTTGAGGTAAAGGCACATTGTAGCACTGTCTTCAGGTTTAGGTTTCAAAGTACACTATTAAATTATACTTCCATATTAAATACTGCTGCATGCAGTAATCAGAAATATACCAGGTCCTGATTATAGTTACATCATTAAGTAAGGACCAATCTTGCTACTTTGTGTGCTCATGTCTATATACCTGTGCTCTCAGGACTCTAATTTACTTGCAGCAATGTCCCTTTCCTTCAAGATGAAGGGCTGAATGATACTTTACCACAGGGGACTCTGAGCTGGAAGGAGTACATTTGGGAAAATTTGTAACTGCTTTTGAAGATGCACTTATTCGTGCTGCAACACCATTGGGATAATATCCTGCATATACTGTATACAGAGGGTAATGATAAGAGTTACAATGTTGCATCTACTGCATAACCCACCCAAAAAAAGGCCTGAAATGTAAGACAAGAATTGCAAAAACATGACAGGGTAAGTGGAGAAAATGCCAATGAGAAAGTTGCAGTGATACCAATGACTCTAAGTGGTTCCCAATTTGCTTATTCCAGATACATTCTAATGAAAATGTCAATTCTTCAGGGGGAGGCGATGACTTCATGGTCTTATCAGTGAACGAACAGGCTAGTAGACTGGATGAGATTGAGGTTCACAAGGAGGGAGGCATTAGTGATTCTGGAAAGTGTGAAAATAGATAAGACTCCTGGACTGGATGGGACTTATCCTAGGATTGTCTGGGAAGCCAGGGAGGAGATTGCCGAGCCTTTGGCTTTAATCTTTATGTCGTCATTGTCTACAGAAATAGCGTCAGAAAACTGGAGGATAGCAAATGTTGTCCCCTTGTTTACGAAGGGAAGCAGATACAACTCTGGTAATTATAGACCAGTCAGCCTTAATTCGATTGTGGGTAAAGTGTTGGAAAGAGATATGATATATAAACATTGAGAAAAAGATAACTTAATTAGGGATAGTCAACACAGTTTTGTGAAGGGTAGGTTGTGCCTCACAAACCTGATTGAGTTCTTTGAGATGGTGACCAAACAGGTGGGTGAGGGTAAAGCGGTTGATATGGTGTATATGAATTTCAGTAAGGTGTTTGATAAGGTTCCCCATGGTAGGCTATTGCACAAAATACAGAGGCATGTGATTTGGTAGTTTGGATCAGAAGAAGACAGAGGGTGGTGGTTGATGGGAAATATTCATCCTGGTATTCAGTTACTAGTGGTGCCCCACAAGGATCTGTTTTGGGTTCACTGCTGTTTGTCATTTTTATAAATGACCTAGGTAAGGGTGTAGAAGGATGTGTTAGTAAATTTGTGGATGATACTAATGTCGGTGGAGTGAGGATATTGCAGAAGGATGTTGCAGGTTACAGGGGAGGGTTCAGAGGAAGTTTACTCGGATGTTGCCTGAGATGGAGGGAAGGTCTTATGAGGAAAAGGTGAGGGACCTGAGGCTGTTTTTGTTAGAGAGAAGAAGGTTGAGCGGTGACTTATTGAGACATATAAGATGATCAGAGAGTTAGATAGGATGGACAGTGAGACCCTTTTTCCTCGAATGTTGATGGCTAGCACAAGGGGACATTGCTATAAATTGAGGGGTGATAGATAGATGTCAGAGGTAGTTTCTTTACTCACAGAGTAGTAGGGACATAGACCACACTGCCTGCAACAGTAGTAGAATCGGCAAGTTTAAGGGCATTTAAATGGTCATTGGATAAACATATGATGAAATGGAATAGTGGAGGTTCGATAAGCTTCAGATTGGTTCCACAGGTTGGCGCAGCATTGAGAGCTGAATGGCCCGTACTCGCTGTAATGTTCTATGTTCTATGTTAATCCAGAGACCCAGATAATGTTCAGGGGGCTCTGGGTTTGAATCCCACTACAGCAGATGGCGGAATTTGAACTTTTTTAAAAAATCCAGAATTAAGAATTGAATAATGACCATGAATTTATTGTCGATTGTCGGAGAAACACATTTGGTCCACTAATGTCTCTTTAGGGAAGGGATTCTGCCATTCTTATCTTGTCTGACCCACATGTGACTCCAGACCCACAGCAATGTGGTTAATGCTTAATTGCCCTCTGGTGTCGTGGCTACAGTCTGTGTGCTCCTGCTGATACTCTGTGTTTTGGAGGAGGAGAGTTTTCTTTTTCTTTCTCCGCCTGTTTCCAGAGGAGACATTTGTTCTTTTCTGTTTATCTTTATTGTTTTCTGTGTATATTTGTTTTTCCTTTAAAAAATAAATAAATAAATGCTGTCATGGCCAACTATGGCCTCATCCCGTGAATGTATAAAAACAAAGTAATTTGGAACAAACCAAATCTACCAAAGAACTGTGCCAAATCTATGTTGTCAATAAGTTTCTTTCTCAGCTAATTGAGTGAAATTTAGTAATTTTTTAATTCCAAATCTTAAATTTTTAAAATTGATCACACAGCTTGAAGCTTCAGCCAATGACACTGCGATTAAAAGTGCCATGATCCATCAACTGAGTAACCAAGTAGCACATGATTTGAATCAATTAAACCTTGTCAGCAAGGTGAATTGCAAACATCATTCCTTCATTGCAGAGCACATAATCCAGGACATGACAATTTCAAGTCATTGAAGAGTAGAGACCTGTCCTGTTTAAAATCATACTATTTTGAAATACATTTTAATTGTGCTGTCTGGGGAATTGCCTGTGAGAACAGTCAATTGGCAGGAAGCTCAATCCAATTAGGGATCCTATTGAATTCTTCTCTTCTTTAATTGAAATGCAA
Organism: Chiloscyllium plagiosum; assembly: GCF_004010195.1. Classification (NCBI taxonomy): domain Eukaryota; kingdom Metazoa; phylum Chordata; class Chondrichthyes; order Orectolobiformes; family Hemiscylliidae; genus Chiloscyllium; species Chiloscyllium plagiosum. The sequence goes on from NC_057719.1 coordinate 23,205,934, forward strand.
GGATAAGTATGTTGCCTCTGGTGTTAGGGTGTGACCATATCTACTAGATTTTTCTTTGAGCAGCTGAATGCTCAGGTAAAAATAAAGGGAAATTCTAGCCAGCTTTATTTAATTTCAGACTGACTTAATTCCTGAAGTGAATTATCATTTTTAGTGACTAAAATTTAAATCATTGATGAGCAGCATGAAAGTTAGCACTGAAGAAATTAATTCTGTTTAAAATTTTAATAGTATTCAAATAATAGTACATGTGATATTGAAAAAAAATATTAAAATCATATTCCTTCATGCAGGCAACCATTTATATATTTAATACTTCTCAAGGTAGTATAATAATTTTGAAAGGAGTTTACAAAGGAGGATGAAAGTGAAAAATAGATGATAGTCAACATAGCTTTTTGCATAATTTATTATTTAGCCAAAAAAAAGCAGGGACAATGATAACTTGATTATTTAATATTTAGTAAACTAGTGGGATGAACATATCAAATGGGAACAGTGGGGAAGTGTACTGTTGTCTGCACAGACGTCTTGTCAAAAAAAAGCCTAACACTGCAAATGCTAAAAATCTATAATAAAAACAGAAAGTTTCAGAAAAGGTCAGTGGGTCTGTCAATAATCAGTGGAGAGAGAAACAGAGTTTTGAGTTGAATGTCACTCTTCTTTGATTTGGAGATGCCGGTGTTGGACGGGGGTGTACCAAGTTAAAAATCAATACCAGGTTATAGTCCAACAGGTTTAATTGGAAGCACACTAACTTTCGGAGTGTCGTTCCTTCATCAGGTGATAGTGGAGGACACAATTGTAAGGCACAGAATGAAAGACTCACAGACAATCAAGGTATTTTTCAATGTATAATTTCAGTTACATCACACTGTAAATTCTTGCTATAAATTCTGTGCCTTACAATTGTGTCCTCCACAATCACCTGATGAAGGAGTGGTGCTCCGAAAGCTAATGTGCTTCCAATTAAACCTGTTGGACTATAACCTGGTGTTGTGATTTTTAACTCTTCTTTGACTTGGTGAATGCTACATTGGACACATTACTGAAAACAACCAATGCTGGAGATCACAGCAAGTCAGACAGCATTCAGAAAGAGAGAGGAAGCTAACATTTCAAGTCTAGATGATGCTTCATCAGAGTTGAAGTGAAGTGTGGAGGGGATAGCATTTATGCTGCAGTTTGGAGGAAGTGGAGTAGTGGGTGAAGGGTACAGGTGGAGAAAAGGTATTGACAGTTCAGATTAAGTGAGAATGGTAGGACAATGGTGTGTCTCCTGCCACTTGAAAGGACAGACTGGGGTGGGGGAGGAGAGAGAGAGGAAATGATAACAAGCTAAAAGAAAGGAAAGGAATGCGCCCCCCCTCCAACCGTAACAAGGACAGAACGCCCCTGGTGCTCACCTTCCACCCTACCAACCTTCACATAAACCAAATCATCCGCCGACATTTCCGCCACCTCCAAACAGACCCACTACCAGGGGTATATTTCCCTCCCCACCCCTTTCTGCCTTCCGCAAAGACTGTTCCCTCCATAACTACTGGTCAGGTCCACGCCCCCCAACAACCCACCCTCCCCTGGCACTTTCCCCTGCCACCACAGGAATTGCAAAACCTGCGCCCAAACCTCCTCCCTCACCTTCATATAAGGCCCTAAAGGAGCCTTCCACATCCATCAAAGTTTTACCTGCACATCCACCAATATAATTTATTGTATCCATTGCTCCCGATGCGGTCTCCTCTACATTGTATCCATTGCTCCCTCACCACCAGACGCGTGGAGGAAGAACGCCACATCTTCGGCCTTGGAACACTTCAACCCCATGGCATCAATGTGGACTTCAACACCCCCTCCTCTCACTTATCTCTCCACCCTTCAGGCTCTCTGCCTGTATTCCTGATGAAGGACCTTTGCCCGAAACGTCGATTTTATTGCTCCTTGGATGCTGCCTGAACTGCTGTGCTCTTCCAGCACCACTAATCCAGAATCATAATTTGAAGACGTTGAACTCAGTATTAAATCCAGACGGCTGTAACGATGAGCTGTCGTTCCTCCAGTTTGCGCTGTGATTCACTGGAACACTGTAGCATGCCGCAGACAGATCTGGGCATACGGGCAGAACACTGCGTTAATATGGAGAAAGTGAGGACTACAGATGCTGGAGATCAAAGTTGAGAGTTAGTGCTGGAAAAGTACAGCAGGTCAGGTAGCATCCGCAGAGTAGGAGACTCGAGGTTTCGGGCATTCCTGATGAAGGCCTTATGGCCAAAATGTCGATTCTCCTGTTCCTCGGATGCTGCCTGACCTGCTGTGCATTTCCAGCACAACTGGAAGGTCGGGGTCATGCTTGTGCACAAACTGGAGCTATTCTGCAAAGTGGTCATAGAGTCTGCGTTTGGTTCTCCATTGTAGAGTAGAGGTGCAGTGAATACAATATACAGATTAGAGGAGCCAAAGATAAAATGCTGCTTCACCTGGAAAGACTGTTTAGGCCTTTAGATGGTGTGCAGGGATGAGGGGAAGGGGCAGATGTTGCATCTTCTATAGTTACATGGGAAGATGTTGTGGATTCTGGTCTCAGTCTCTGGCTTGCTTCTTACAATTAACATCACACAGCACCAGGCTATAGTGCAACAGGTTTATTTGGAAGTATTAGCTTTCAGAGTGCTGCTCCTTCGTCAGGTAACTAGTGGGGCAAGATCATAAGACACTGAATTTAGAGAAAAAGATCACAGTGTCATGCAATTAAAATGATATATATCATTTCTTACAGATAGATTATTAATCAAGCAATCAAATTAGTCCCGAAATTCCAAAAGCATTTGTCACCATTCTGAATTTTTCTCCACAACATTTCCATATATGTCGTTTTGATTGTCTGATACTGTGATCATTTGCTATAAAATCTGTGTCTTATGAACCTGCCCCACTAACCACCTGATGAAGGAGCCACACTCTGAAAGCTAGTACTTCCAAATAAACCTGTAGGACTATAACCCGTGTTGTGTGATTTTTAACTTTGTCCACTCCAACCCAATACTGGCATCTTCACGTTAGTGCTTTTTAAAGATGGTGTCTAACAGGAAGAGAAAGGAAGACTTCAGTTCTCTAGGAACAGGGCTTTGCCTCGCTAGAAAAATGAAAATTGTTTGATGAAGCACTATACTATAAAATGAGCTCAGCCGTATAGTTCAGAGCAATAGGCTGTGCAGAGTTAAATGAGGCACAATTGAAAGAACAGAAATCCTGAAGGTTGGATCTGGGAACAGGGAAAAGAAAAGTTCTATTACTTTGTAGGAACGGATTAATCAGGATTGACTGTTTCGTAGAGGACTGTGGCCATGGGAACTCGCTTTGTCGACCATGGCTGTCAGGGAACCTCAGTGGTTGGATCTTGTATGGAGGAAGGAACTGGAATTCTATTTGAGAAAGCCAGACTCTGAATTACTTTGTAAACCACGGTTTCATTTTGCTTGGAAGATTACCAATAAATCTCTGAGATCGATCTCTGGTACATCTGTTATTTAAAGTAGAGTTTGTAGTTTATATTTATTATAAGACATTTGTTAGTTCATGTTTACTCAAGGTTAATTTTGGTTTGATTGTTAAGTAAAAGCTTGGTAAAGTGAAATCCTACTGTCTGTTTTCCCATTTGGTTCTTTTAGTTTGTTGAACTCCATAGGAATTGTCATATCAGAGGCCAAATCATTTATCAATTTACAATTTAGGAATTCATTGATATTTCTTGTGAAAAGTATGACACCAAAAATGGATCTGTATTCGTATTTATAACTAATTGATTTACACATTATGGAGCTTTTGGTACTTGGTTCATCTTACATAGTCTGATTGAGTGAAACCGATTCATTCACAATTTGGCTATCACCATGAGCAAAGTACAGTAACTGGGTTGAAAGCTCATGTCAGGTATATATATATGATTTCTAAAACTTGACAAATTTAAGCCAATAGACAAACCTCTGAAACAGTCTTGAAACCTCCTGAAATTTCTTGACATCTAAGTTTTGCCACTATTAGCAATAGTTGTATAACGCTCAACTTCACTGGATTTATTGTTACAAAGCAGTAAGTGGGACACAAAAGAGTTCAAATATAGACAAATTGACCTTATTTTGAGTTTTAATCCAAAATGACTTCTGGAGTTTGGTTATGCAAGGGAACAAAACTCTTAGTACTGACTGGGCCATTGAAGGAGAAAAAGACTCTGGAAAATGTTATGAATGTGTCAGTGTTCCTAAATTTTTATTCGTATTCATGACAAATCACAATTTCCATGGATGAAACTAAATTCTTAATAAACTGAAGGCTATAATTTAATTGTACAATGAATGAGAATAACATGCCTCAAGCTAACAATGGAAGCTGATACATTCAGATTAAGCACCTGAGGTCAGCTGAATACAAATCATACGTTCCCTCACTCTTTAATAGTTGGACAATCGCCATACTGCCAACAACAAATACTTTCATTTATTATTTGTCAGAAATATATGTTCCTATCCCCAGCAAGGAACCTGAAACCAGAATAACTAAATTTACTCATTTTTTTAATGGGATGTAGATGTTGTTAGCTCAGCCAGGATTTATTGCCCATCCCGACCTATGCTGGAGAAGGTGTCAGTGAGCTACTCCACGAGCTCCAACATCCTGATGGTGTAGGGGCACCCACTGTGTTGTTAGGAAGTGAATGCTAGGATTTTGATGCAGTGACAAAGAAGGAAAAGTGATACAGTTCCAAATCAAGATGTTGTGTGACTTAATGAGAACTTGAAGGTGCAATTGTACCTATGGATCTACTGCCATTGAACTTCTAGGACTTAGGAGATGCATTAAATCTCCGAAGGCTTCAAAGATTTGTCACAACTGGCTTATGCAGAGGGTTTTGTCCAGTGAAGCAACAATGTTGCAGAGCTGCCAAAGTTTAACTGATCAAATTCTTGTGGTACTTAATGATTCAGTTGGTGGGTATTAGCACTTTTAATCAGTGTCAGTGCCTCAAGCCTCATGCTATGTGAACAATTTTAAAAATGTAGTGTTTGAAATAAGAAATTATTAAATTTTACTCAATTACCTGCAAAAGAAACTTATAGATGACATACTTGGTCACAGTTCTTTAACAGATGGTTTGTTCCAAAATTAATTAGATTCCCTACAGTGAGGAAAAGGCCATTCAGCCCAAGAAGTCCACATCGACCCTCCGAAGATTAATTCACCAAGACCCATTCCCCTATATTTACCCCTGACTAATGCACCTAACACTGTGGACAATTTAGTATGGCCCATTCACCTGATCTGCACATCTTTGGACTGTGAGAGGATACCCACACAAACACAGGGAGACGTCACACAGACAGTCGCCCAAGGTGGGAATCAAACCCAGGTCTCTGGCACTGTGAGGCAGCAGTGCTAACCACTGAGCCACTGTGCCACATTAGTAGGGTATGGAATGGTAGAATTGGCATTTTCTTTGGAATGCATCTGAATTTAGCAGATAGGGAACTGGTTATTGCCATTGACATTGACGCTACCTTCTCTTTGGCATTGTCTCCTCTTACCCTGTCATTTATTTGCTATTCTAGTCTTGCATTTCAGGTATTTTGTAATCCTTATCACTGCCTTTGCATATATGCAGGATGTTATCATAATAATATTGCAACACTAGTACAAGCATCTTCAAAAGAAATTATCAATTTTCCTGAATGTGTTATTTCCAACTCAAAGGGAGTCACTTGTGATAAAGCAGCCTTAGGCCCTTCATAGGAGTGGCAGGTGGCAAGTAACATTCATGCCATACAGGTGACAGGCCATGACCATCGCCAACACAAGTAAATCTAGCTGTCAGTCTTTGATATTTAATGACGTGACCCTGACTGAATCACCCACTATCACATTCTGAGAGTCACCATGAACTGTGACAACAAAAAACAATTGTGGCTTCAAGAGCAGGCTAGAGGCTAGGAACTCTGCAGAGACTAACTCACCTCCTGACTCCTCAGATCTTGTCCACCACCGACAAGGCACAAGTCAGGAGTATAATGAAATATTTCTCACTTGACTGGCTAAGTGAAAATCAAACAGCTAATATCATCCAGGCCAAAACAGTCTCCTTGAATGATACCATTTCAAAAAATATTCACTCCCTCCAACATGACTGCCCAGTAACAACAGTGTTTATTATCGAGAAGATATACTCCAGAAATTCACCAAGGCTCCCTCAACACACCTTCCAAATCCATCACCTAAGAGGCCAAAGGTACATGAGAACATCACTGCCTGCAAGTTCCCTTCTACACCACTCACTATCATGGCTTGGAAATGCACGGTGGCTCAGTGGTTAGAACTGCTGCCTCACAGCACCAGAGAGTCATAGAGACGTACAGCATGGAAACAGACCCTTCGGTCCAACCCGTCCATGCCGACCAGATATCCCAACCCAATCTAGTCCCACCTGCCAGCACCTGGCCCATATCCCTCCAAACCCTTCCTATTCATATACCCATCCAAATGCCTCTTAAATGCTGCAATTGTACCAACCTCCATCACTTCCTCTGGCAGCTCATTCCATACATGTACCACTCTCTGTGTGAAAAAGTTGTTCCATAGGTTTCTTTTATATCTTTCTCCTCTCACCTTAAACCTATGCCCTCTAGTTCTGGACTCCCCGACACCAAGGAAAAGACTTTGCCTATTCACCCGATCCATGCTCCTCAGCCTCCGACACTCAAGGAAAAACAGCCCCAGCCTGTTCAGCCTCTCCCTGTAGCTCATATCCTCCAACCCTGGCAACATCCTTGTAAATCTTTTCTGAAC
>NC_057719.1:23212905-23269613 GCF_004010195.1 Chiloscyllium plagiosum
TTACCATTAAGTGTATAAGTCCTGCTAAGATTTGCTTTCCCAAAATGCAGCACCTCGTATTTATCTGAATTAAACTCCATCTGCCATTTCTTAGCTCATTAGCCCATCTGGTCCAGATCCTGTTGTAATCTGAAGTAACCTTCTTCGCTGTCCACTACACCTCCAATTTTGGTGTCATCTGCAAACTTACTAACTGTACCTCTATTACTCGCATCCAAATCATGTATGTAAATGTCAAAATGTAGGGGACCCAGTGCTGATCCTTGTGGCACTCCACTGGTCACAGGCCTCCAGTCTGAAAAACAACCCTCCACCACCATCCTCTGTCTTCTACCTTTGAGCCAGTTCTGTATCCAAATGGCTAGTTCTCCCTGTATTCCATGAGATCTAACCTTGCTAATCAGTCTCCCATGGGGAACCTTGTCGAATGCCTTACTGAAGTCCATATAAATCATATTTACTGCTCTGTCCTCTTTGTTACTTCCTCAAAAAACTCTATCAAGTTTGTGAGACATGATTTTGCATGCACAAAGCCATGTTGACTATCCCTAATCAGTTCTTGCCTTTCCAAATACATGTACATCCTGCCCCTCAGGATTCCCTCTGACAACTTGCCACCACCGGCGTCAGGCTCACCGGTCTATAGTTCCCTGGCTTGTCTTTACCGCCCTTCTTAAACAGTGGTACCACCTTAGCCAATCTCCAGTCTTCCGGCACCTCACCTGTGACTATCGATGATACAAATATCTCAGCCAGAGGCCCAACGATCACTTCTCTAGCTTCCGACAGTTATCTCGGGTATGCCTGATCGGGTCCTGGAGATTTATTCATCTTTACCCGTTTCAAGACTCCAGCACTTCCTCCTCTGTAATATGGACATTTTACAATATGTCACCATCTATATTCCTACAGTCAGTATCTTCCATATCCTTTTCCACAGTAAATACTGATGCAAGATACTCATTTAGTATCTCCCCCATTTTCTGCAGCTCTACACAAAGGCAACCTTGCTGATCTTTGAGGGGCCCTATTCTCTCCCTAGTTGCCCTTTTGTCCTTAATGTATTTGTAAAAACTCTTTGGATTCTCCTTAATTCTATTTGCCAAAGCTATCTCACGTCCCCTTTTTGTCCTCCTGATTTCCCTCTTAAGTATACTCCTACTTCCTTTATACTCTCCTGAGGATTCACTCGATCTATCCTGTCTATACCTTACATACGCTTCCTTCTTTTTCTTAACCAAACTCTCAATTTCTTTAGTCATCCAGCATTTCCTATAGTTACCAGTCTTCCCTTTCACCCTAACAGGAATATACTTTCTCTGGATTCTTGTTAACTCATTTCTGAAAGCTTCCCATTTTCCAGCCATCCCTTTACCTGCGAAGTTCTGCCTCCAATCAGCTTTCGAAAGTTTTTGCCTAATACCATCAAAAGTGGCCTTTCTCCAATGTAGAACTTCAACTTTTACGTCTGGTCTATCCTTTTCCATCATTACTTTTAATCTAATAGAATTATGGTCACTGGCCCCAAAGTGATCCCCCACTGACACCTCAGTCACCTGCCCTGCCTTATTTCCCAAGAGTAGGTCAAGTTTTACACCTTCTCAAGCAGGTACATCCACATACTGAATCAGAAAATTGTCTTGTACACACTTTACAAATTCCTCTCCATCTAAACCTTTAACACTCTGGCAGTCCCAGTCTATGTTTGGAAAGTTAAAATCCCCTACCATAACCAGTCTATTAGCTGAGATCTCCTTACAAGTTTATTTTTCAATTTCCCTCTGACTATTAGGGGGTCTATGATACAATCCCAATAAGGTGATCATCCCTTTCTTATTTCTCAGTTCCGCCCACATAACTTCCCTGGATGTATTTCCAGGAATATCCTCCCTTAGCACTGGTGTAATGCTATCCCTTATCAAAAATGCTACACCCCCTCCTCTCTTTCCTTTCGGATATGTATCCTGGACCATTAAGCTGCCAGTCCTGCCCATCCTTGAGCCATGTTTCTGTAATTACAATGATATCCTAGTCCCATGTTCCTAACCATGCCCTGAGTTCATCTGCCTTCCCTGTTAGGCCCCTTGCATTGAAATAAATGCAGTTTAATTTATTAGTCCTACCTTGTCCCTGCCTGCCCTGACTGTTTGACTCGCTTCTGTTCTCAACTGTCCCAGTCTCAGATTGATCTCTTTCCTCACTATCTCCCTGAGTCCCACTACCCCCCCCACACGCACCTCTACCAATTTGAATCCTCCCGAACAGCTGTAGCAAATTACCCTGCCAGTATATTAGTCCCCTTCCAATTTAGGTGCAATCCGTCCTTCTTGTACAGGTCTCTTCTACCCCAAAAAAGATTCCAATGATCCAAAAATGTGAATCCTTCTCCCATACACCAGCTCCTGACTAGAGAATCCCCTAACACAATTGATCTCTTGGAACCCGACGTACCCCTTGTTGCATTAGAGCCAGTCTCATTACCAGAAACTTGGCTGTTTGTGCTCTAATCGAGAATCCATCACCCTCTACATTTTCCAAAACAGCATACCTGTTTGAAATGGGTATAGCCACAAAAGACTCCTGCACTAGCTGCCTACCTTTCTTAGCTTTCCTGGAGTTAACCCATCTATGTGACTGTATCTGAGACTCCTCCCTCCCCGCCTTCTTATAACTGCTATCCACCACATACTGTTGCTGTTGCAAGTTCCTCATTGCTTCTAACTGTCTCGCCAACCGATCCATTCGATCTGATAAGATTCGCAGCCAACAGCAATTATGGCAGATATAATCCGCAGTAATCCTTAAACTCTCCTTAGACTCCCACATCTGACAAGAAGTACATATCGCTCTATTAAAGCCATTTTTGCTCCTTCACAGTCTACAGACCCAAAAAATAACACCATCTTATTCCTCTATAAACACTGCCCAGGTTAATTTAATAGTTATGGCTTATACTTTAAGTTTAAATAAGAGACATATCTCCAAAAACATATAATCAAGAAAGAACCTACTCCACTCACTACTACAGATTCTCTGTAGGCCACACTTAAAACAACGATTAATTTATCTGATTCTGTGCTGTGAACTTTGCCCAACAGTTCCTTCTAGATCAGTTGTGAATTTCACTGTTTTTAATTTTCCCAGATGCACACCGATGTCCAATGATACATGAATTCAAACAGCAAAGGCAGTAACTGTGCAGTTCTCTCTCTCTCTCTCTCTCTCTCTCTCCTGCAATAACCTCAACATGTGCTTTCCAAGGTTTGATCCCAGCCTCGGGTGACTGTCTATGTGGAGTTTACACGTTCTCCCCCGTGTCTGTGTGGGTTTCCTCCGGGTGCTCCGGTTTCCTCCCACAATCCAAAGATGTGCAGGTTAGGTGATTGGCCATGCTAAATTGTCCATAGTGTTAGGTGTATTAGTCAGAGGGAAATGGATTCTGGGTCAGTTTGTCTTTGGAGGGTCGGTGTGGATTGGTTGGGCCAAAGGACCTGTTTCCACACTGTTAAGAATCTAAAAAAAAAGTTCCTTCCTAATGGCATAATGGATGCACCTACACCAAATGGACAGCAGTGGTTCAAGAGGCAGCTCACCGCCACCTTCTCAAGGGTAACTAGAGATGGGCAATAACTGCTGGCCCGGCCTCTAAAGTCCCAGTCCTGAATGAATAAACAAAAGGCAACATTTACAGCAGATAACAAGAAAGTGGTCAAATTGGTAAATTCTTAAAAGTAGACTCGTGAAGAAGTTTAGGGAGGCAATTCCCAACCTTTGGGCCTCAGTAACTAAAGACGTATCGAGCAGTGTTGCAAATGACTAAAATTCAGGTTCCTTGCAATGTAAGAATTCACAGAGTGTACATATCTAGGGCAACTGTAGGGATGGAAGAGATTGAAGAAAGAGGGAGAGTACAGATCAGGAAGGGATTTTAAAGCAAGAATGAGACTATGAAATTGTGGTATTGCTTATCAGGGAGCCCATATAGATCAGTAAGCCTAGGAATGAAGAGTAAATGGAACTTAGAACATATGTAGCAAAGATTTAGATGGTTTTACAATTGTAGAGTTTAGAATGTTGGAGTCAAGTCTATTCAAGTCTGGGAATAACAAACTCAAGAATGAGGATTTCACTAACTAATAAACAGTAGCAAGGACAGAGGGTAAGTGAAACTGTGAATCAAATTTGTTAGAAGAAAGTAATTCACACCAAGGTAAAATAATAAATGGCTGCACATTGTACTGTATACCTGACAATATTCTGAATTAAATCAATCCACTCCACAGTTTGAGGATTGTCTGCCAAAATTTTTAAAGAGAGAGATTTCATGCTGTTTTTCTTCAAATGCATCTTTGCACATCACAGCACAAAATAAAAATGCAGTTAACTTTAATGACCTGAAGATCATCAGATTGCTGTTTTCATTGAAGTAGACACCAGTTCCCTTGAAGACCATAAGTTGTTTCTTCCTCAACAGGCTAGTAATTATAATCTTAATTAGTTCCATAACTGAATGGTAGCTCCCATCTCTAACTGGAATGATGTATGTATATATACATAAGGATCAGATTTAATTCAAAACCTTTTGAAATTTCTATCTCACTATGTTAATAATTCTCCCAATCATAAATGAATGAGGCAAACAGGTATAACATAAAAAAAGGACAAATTTGTATATGTTAACACTCTCAAACTCTTAAGTGGATAAATATTGTCTCATCAATATTTTGTACAACATTATCTGCAGATCCTGAAACAGAGAGATACATTATGAATGTACATTAGCAACATAAGAATATACAAAGGAGTATATTTGAAATATTGTTGTAGTTGAAGTGACTTCGTTGAATCTGCTGGTGCTAATACGAAGAGTTAATAGGTTATAAAACATTATTTTATTTGCATTTTATTGGTCCCGTTTAAATAGAAAACAAGGGGTTTTATGTAAATGTGGTCATATATTTATTGCTAGCATCATGGAGACCACATTTAAACTAGACGTCATAAAATGTTACTGTGTACTTAGTTCTCATCAAGCAAATATAAGAAACTTTATAAGAAGAATGAATCTTTTTAATCTTATAGCAATTACCATTAAAATGCGAGAAACTTGCAATATTTAGTACCATAATATTCCCTCTTCAACAGTTAGGTCAAGCTGAGCCTAGAGACAGCTTCAGAGAGAAATCCAAATCTGAAATGGCCTTGAGGCTGCAAGGAGAGAACATGGGGATCAAAGTGAGAGAAAAACTGCAGAATGGATGAATTAGACCAACAAGGACCAAACTAAAGGGGTGTATCTGGTTGTCTAGATCTTTGTTTAAGTATTTAGAGATTGTTATGTTTCCTCTGTTTGTAATAAAAACACTGCAGGAGGATCCATTATCTCATACATTCACCTTGAATTGCCCCCAACAGAAAACTTCAAACATCAGAATGCTGCACAGGCACTTCTGTAGCAAATTAGTGCATACATCATAGAGACCCTACAATATGGAAGCAGGCCATTCAGCCTATAACGTTCACACCAGCCCTCCAGAGAACTTCCCACCAAGATCCTCCCCGTCTCTGTAACCCTGCATTTCCCATGGTTAATCCACACAGCCTTGGACACTATGAGCAATTTAGCATGGCCAGCCTACCTAACATGCACATCTTTGGACTGTATGAAGAAACTGGAGCACCCTGAGGACACCCACGCAGAGAGAGGGACAACACAGGTGCACACTCCACACAGACAGTCACCCAAGGCTGGAATCAAACCTGGGTCCCTAGTGCTGTGAGGCATCAGTGCTAACCACTGAGCTACCATGCTGCCCTGGTGAAATAGTTTACATTACTATGGTTATACATTTCTTAAGAATAATGACTTTTACAATGACACGCAGCATTTAAAAGCTACATCATAAATATGTTTGCATGGATATACTAAGTAAGTATATATTTGTATGCCAATATAGTGTCAATATTCAGTCAGGAACTCATACTTCCAGATTCATTTTGAAGTGTTTTCCAACAAAAGTAATGCTAGGCATTCAAGAGGTGATCACAAATTGAATGAATGCAATTGAAGATATAACTGTTATATTAAACCTTTGTACAGTGTATCGTGGTAATATCACTGCACTAGTAATTCAAGACCCCAGGCTAATGTTCTGGGACAAAGTTTCGAGTCGGAATAGTAGATGATCGAAATAGAAATCTATAAGCATCAGAAATTAAAAGCTGGCCAAGAGGGCGCCATACAACCACTGTCATTTGTTGTAAAATCCCTTCCAATCCACTAATGCCCTTTCTAGAAGAAAACCTATCATCCTTACCTCATTTACATGTGACTCCAGACTTATTGCACTGTAGTTAAATCTTAATTATTCTCTGGACAATTTGGGTGGGGCAATAAACAGCTAGTGATGCCCACATCCAACAAACAAATAATAAAATCTTGCTGATTAAAAATAGCTTACATAAGAAACTGAAGCAGAAATTCAGCTCCTCTTGCCTCCACCACCATTTATAAGATCATGGCTGATCTGCCTTCAAGCCTCAAGTCCTTTTTCATGCCAAGTTCTTCATTGCCTTCAACTCCTTAATGTTTTAACAATCTATCTACCTTTTCTTTAAATCCTCCTTTCAATGCCCAATTTAGATCTGAACTTCACTGGAACTAGGTAAATAGCAGACTTGCAGTGGTTGTACAGAGATAACAGAACTGAACTTCAATATTATAGTGAAATGCAAATTTCTTCTATCCCTCAGCGAAGTGCTACTTCCATTTGGTCTGGTGTGTAGATGACACTACACTACATGATAGACTACATCAGTGTCTGATGCAGCCCAGCAAAATATATAAGCGTACAAACAGTTGCCTGACATTCCCAAAAATACACTAGATAAAAACAAGGACTGCAGATGCTGGAAACCAGAGTCTAGATTAGAGTGGTGCTGGAAAAGCACAGCAGGTCAGGCAGCATCCAAGGAGCAGGAAAATCAACATTTCGGGCAAAAGCCCTTCATCAGGAATAGAGGCAAGGTGCCTGCAGAGTGGAGAGATTATCAAAACATCGATTTTCCTGCTCCTCGGATGCTGCCTGACCTGCTGTGCTTTTCCAGCACCACTCTAATCCATTTCCAAAAATACAGGCAATACTTTAGTCCTGTCGTAATTGCTGACATCCCAAAAACACTTACAAATCAGAGCTGATAGAAGAGAGATCTGCTGTAAACTAATCCCAGTAATAATTCTGTGACATTTCAACTCTGCCCCTCCCTGTATCTATCTGTGGGAAAATCTGCAAGTGACTTCTGGATGCAGGTAGTAAGAAAACAATGATGATCTTCTCAACCAAATATCTTGCCAACAGTCTATTGACCAAGGTTACATGTAAAGAATGGTAGCTTGCATTAAATACCAAACGATTAGGATGCTCATTGAATTGCACCTCAGCAGCAGTTATTACTTCAAAATGAAGGAGAGAAAGGGAGGAAGGTTGTTTTGACAAAAATAAGAACAAAGGGAGACAATTAAAAAGAGCTAAGATTATATCCAGCTTTAATTAATTGGTTGTAAGCTCTAAATGGCCAGATAAACTTCAAAATTAAAAGAAAATCCTCTAACACATCGAACACATGGAACAATATATGTACTCAGTTTTGACTATATCTCTTTGCTTCATTCTTTTCAGAGACTCATGTAGCTTTTATTCTGACTCAATTTTCTCTGCTCTGTTCAGTGACTGAATTTATTACTATCCAAACACTCTTTGTGCCTGCCTAGGTAATAGGTTATTAATAGAATATAATAGTTAAAATCATAATAACAATCTTTGGCAAGTTATATGTTAATTGTTGCGATGTGTTTGTCAAAGCCATCACACTCTATTGCTTGGACCATTTGTTCTCTTTCTACTTACAACTTGTCTGTTTCTCTTCTCTGGCTCTTTGGTCTGTATTTACCTCTGGTCATCTAACCAATTTGGCATTCAACTCCTAGTTATTTCTATCTTGCCTTCGCACTGTGCCTTCCTCGTGTTTCCTTGCAGTTCCACTTCCAGCATTATCTTCTATCCTTATTCTGTCACATTCAATCTCTAATACTGGTCCATTCTTTCCTGTTCCATGGTTCTGATGCAAGTTTCATTATATTTTTACAGATAATGATTTCCTGAACATTTTTTATTGTCTTTCATGTGTGTCATCTGACTGCTAATACAAAATAAGCCCAGCAACACTGACAACTGAATCTCGTCAGGTAATTCCCACAAGAATTACAATTTGGAATATTCAAACTCTGGGGAAACAAAGTCTGCATAAAGTAAGCAAACTTTCATGAACAATGTGATAATAATGAAGCAAATTCAGCAAAAAAATGTACACTACATCCGTATAAATGGAATACATACTGAGACTGTGCAGAATAATGAAAAGTAATGTCTTGTAGAATGATGTCTGTCAGTTCATAAATTATACAGCAATAGTTTATCTCCCATCTCCTATTATTTCATGACTGTCTAGTTTATTTCCATAGACTAAATAAAAATAAAGTAATTGGACTTCACAGTTTGATGAAGTGATAATGTATGCACTGTAAAATCCATTATGAAAACAGAAAAGGATGGAAATATGCAACACATCATTAAACATCAGAAAGAGAAAGATAAATAACATTTCAGGTGTTAGTTCTAATTAAATCCCTTTTGGGTAAAGTCACAAGATGGACTCCTATTTCAATTAGTTTCAAATCAATCGTAAACATTGAACAGATCAATTTTGCAGTCTGGGTCTCATCTGCATGAATTTAGTGAATGACAGACAAAAACCCTGCCCTATTGTGTGATGCAGATTTGAGAATTTTGATCATCTTTCAAGATCCTTTGATGCTGCCTCCTGACTGAGCAAGGATAGAAACATCCCACCTCTGGCAGTGAGCCAGTTATCAGTTTGGTCATCGAGTATTTGTGTTTTTGTACAGTCATACAACAAATGCTGCACAAACTTGTACTAAAAAAATTACAGATCAAAATTGGTTAGGATCATTTCACAGAAAAAAGTGCAGTGTTCGCTTCCTGTTCAGTGAGAGAGGCTATTCAATTCACACATTAAAAGGAACACTCACAAAATAACACATTATATATGGATGCTACCCAAAATAGCTGAGCATTACAATTGTCCATCTAAAGGCCCCAGCCAATTTTGCGATCACTAGAGAGCCAGCAATAAATAGAGTAATATGTAACTTATGCCAGTTTTAGTTTATCAGCAGCTCATTTATGCCAAGAAACCAGTTAAAATCAACCCTAGGAGTGGGAGAATCTCCAAAACAATTCACCCCCCCCCCCCCCCCCCCCCAGCAACTTCACACCATGAACAAAAACAGGCATCTATAAATTTCAGTCACTCTGCTATGTCCTCTCTCACATGAATAACTGCATCTGTACTGGGGATGCTGTGCATAATGTATTGTGATAAACCAAAAATAACACACATTATAAAGGATGTATGCAAAATTAGATGGAATTATTAATGCTGTTTCAATCACTAGAATTGATTTCCACCAAATCAATCCTCTGAAGATAATCTCTGTGAGGATTGTCCACATATCAGAAAGAAAAGACCAACCATTTCCTATCTACCCTTGCAGTCAAGTTCAGTACAATGATGAAGCATGGGTTGTTAAATATATGATTGTGTCAATATGATGTGCTTCAATTTGTTCAATTATTCTTAAAGAAGGTTTCTTCGAGAAGAGGAAGTAACTATAAATTGATATTTTACTGCATTTTAGCAACTTTTTAGCAAGCTCTGTAAACATTACAGCCCAATAGCTCACTGAGATATTTGTACTCATCTAATTTGCACCTCTTGAGCATCTCTGATGTTAATTGTTCCACCATTGGTCTTTGGGCCTTCAATTTCTAAGGCCTAAGCTAAACCTCTCCACCTATCTTTCCTCCTTTAATACATCTCATAAAATTTATCTTATTGAATTTCTACTTTAATTTCCTCTTACGTGATTTGGTGTCAAATTTAGCTTTATGAGGCTTTTATAGAATTCTTTATGTTAGTTTGTGTTAAAAGCATTAAATAAGCAAAACTTATATAGCAGTAGTGGCATCTTCGGCATCACTACAACTGTTTGCATTTCAAAAATAGATACACTGCAGAAGTTCACCAAATTTCCTTAGATAGCACCTTCTAAACTCACAACCACATATTTTTCGAAGGACAAGGGCAGCAGACATATGGGAATAACACAACCTTTAAATTCACCTCCAAACCACTCATTAACCTGACTTGGAAATATATCACCATTCCTTCACTGTTGCTGGGTCAAATTCCTGGAATCCCCTCCCTAATGGCATTGTGGGTCAACCCACAGCAGGTGGACTGCAGTGGTTCAAGAAGGCAGCTCACCACCACTTTCTCAAGGGCAACTAAGGATGGGCACAACACCATAAGAGCATAAAACATAGGAGTAGAAGTAAGGCCATTCGGCCCATCGAGTCGACTCCGCCATTCAATCGTGGCTGATGGGCATTTCAATTCCACTTACCTGCACTCTCCCTGTATCCCTTAATTCCTTGTGAGATTAAGAATTTATCAATCTCTGGCTTGAAGACATTTAACGTCCCGGCCTCCACTGTGCTCCATGGTATTGAATTCCACAGGCTCACCACTCTCTGGCTGAAGAGTTATCTCCTCATTTCTGCTTTAAATTGACCGCCTCTAATTCTAAGGCTATGCCCATGGGTCCTATTATCCCCGCTTTACGTAAACAAATTCCCAGCGTCCACCCTTTCTTAGCCATGCATTATCTTGTAAGTTTCTATTAGATCTCCCCTCAAACTTTTAAACTCTAATGAATACAATCCCCGGATCCTCAGCCGTTCATCGTATGTTAGGTCTACCATTCCAGGGAACATCCATATGAATCTCTGCTGGGCACACTCCAGTGCCAGTATGTCCTTCCTCAGGTGGATACAGTATTCTAAAAGGGGCCTAATCAGAGCTTGATAAAGTCCCAGTAGCACATCGCTGCTTTTACATTCCAACCCTCTTAATGTTGGTCAGCCAGCAACACCTATATCCCACAAATAAATAAATCCTTAAAAATTATTACCAATAATGAAATATTCTATTGTTTTATGTTTTCAAACTTCCAAATATTGTTTTGAATTACATAGGGTGGCACGGTGGCTCAGTGGTTAGCACTGCTGCCTCACAGCATCAGGGTCCCAGATTCGATTCCAACCTTGGGTGACTGTGTGGAGTTTGCACATTCTCTCCGTGTCTATGTGGGTTTCCTCTGGGTGCTTTCCTCCCACAGTCCAAAAATGTGCAGGTCAGGTGAATTGGCCATGCTAAATTGCCCGTAGTGTTAGGTGAAGGGGTAAATATAGGGGAATGGGTCTGGGTGGATTGCTCTTCGAGGGTCGGTGTGGACTTGTTGGGCTGAAGGGCCTGTTTCCACACTAAGTAATCTAATCTAATCTAATCTAATTGTCCAGAGGACAGTTAATGGTTAATCACATTGCTGTGGGTCTGGAGTTAATTGTAGGCCAGACCAGGTAAGGATGGCAGTTTCCTTCCCTAAAGGACATTAGCAAACCAGATGGAGCTTTCCTGATAATTGACAATGGATGCATGGTCATCATTAGATCGTAATTCCAGGTTTTTATTGAATTTAAATTTCACCATCTACCAAAACGGTATTCATTTCTTGGTCCCCAGAACATTACCTGGATCTCTGGATTAATAGTCTTGAAAAAAATAACAGTAGGCCATTGTCTTCTTTAACTGATTAAACTGCTCCACTAGTCAGGTATTAAGTCCATTAAAATTGAAAATCATAGTCGGTTGATGTATATTTGAAACATTTTTGGACTAAATAGAGAAATGTGTGTTTAAGCTCCAACTAACTGCCAAACCAAAGGGATCTCTAAGATACAATTCCTTTTTATTTCTGTTGGCCTGAGAGCAGAATGAATGCTTCTCAGGCTTCTCAAATTTCGCCTGGGTCCTTGCTTCAGATTATTCCCACTCCAGACAACATGGGGCCCACCACAAGGCTATATTACACTGCCCAATGCCCTTCGCATCCAATACACACTCATATCCTCATTTACCATCTTTCATTCCAGAAACTAGATGATCTAATGTGAGTCCAGTGCAGTTGCTTTCTCTGAGGGCACAGCAAGCCTTCTTTGCGCTAATGAAAAAAACTTAGTAATAGACAAACTGAATCTATTTAAAATAGAATTTCTACAAAGTATAAAAAACAGAACTCGCAATGAAATACTCTCTTGATATAAGCAGAAATGTTTCTATTGGTTAGCACTGCTGCCTTGCAGCACCAGGGACCCAGGTTCAATTCCAGCCTTGGGCAATTGTCTGTGTGGAGTATGCACATTCTCCCCGTGTCTGCGTGGGTTTCCTCTGGGTGCTCTGGTTTCCTCCCACAATCCAAAGATATGCAGGTCAGGTAAATTGGCCATACTAAATTGCCCGTAGTATTCGGTGCATTGGTCAGAGGGAAATGAGTCTGGCTGGGTTACACTTTAATGGGCTGCACAGTGGCATAGTAGTTAGTGCTGCTGCCTCACAGCGCCAGAGACCCGGGTTCAATTCCCATCTCAGGCAACTGTCTGTGTGGAGTTTGTACATTCTCCCCATGTCTGCGTGGGTTTCCTCCGGGTGCTCTGGTTTCCTCCCACAGTCCAAAAATGTGCAGGTTAGGTGAATTGGCCATGCTAAATTGCCCGTAGTGTTAGGTGAATGGGGAAATGTAGGGGAATGGGTCTGGGTGGATTGCTCTTCGAGGGTCAATGTGGACTTGTTGGGCCGAAAGGCCTGTTTCCACACTGTAAGTAATCTAATCTAAAAAACACAATAAGTTGAGAACAGCCAGATAAATTACCACCAGTATGGTTGCTCAGTGTTTGGCACTGCTGCCTCACAGCACCAGGGACCTGGATTTGATTCCAGCTTGGGTGACTGTCTGTGTGGAGTTTGCACATTCTGCCCATGTCTGCATGGGTTTTCTCTGGATGCTCCGGTTTCCTCCCCCAGTCCAAAATGTGTTGGTGAGGTGGATTGGCCATAGGAAATGCAAGGTTTCAGGGATAGGATTGAGAGGTTGGTTTGTATGAGGTGCTCTTTGGTGGGTCAGTGCGGATTCAATAGGCTGAAAAGCCTGCTTCTACAATGTTGGGATTCTATGATTTCTATGAATACAAACCGTTCTGAAAAAGTCACTGAGCTAGAAATGGTAACTCTATTTATCTGCTGTCAGACCTACAGAGGTACACCAGCAATTTCCATTTTAATGCAAACTGTTTCTGCAGTGGAGTGAGGCAAATGAAAAATAGTTAGTTGAAATTAATTATGCACATAAAATCAATCTCAACAATTTATAACAGTTGATCTTCAGGCATAATTGATAGAATAATCTCCATTCTGGTCTACTGCCTGCAAAAATGCTCTGATATCTTAATCTACAGCCCAAAATATCTTAAACCTTCAATATATTATACTCAAATAGATACTCTGTATTTCTAACTTCACAGCTCATAACACACCGTGGAGCAACAAATAAATATCTTGCAGGTGTACCTGTGCAGAAAGGCAGAAGTGTCATTTACATTGCCAAATTATTTTTCTGGACGGGAAGTCCTTCATGTAGCTGCGGTGTTACGTCAGCAAATCAAATCATAGTGCGAGAGACAATACATTTCATCTGCATATAACCTTTCCTGGATAATTGCCGAACATTGAGATGTTGATGTGTGGATTCCAAAGTAGTTCAGTAAAGCAGAGGTTGGCCTGAATTTCTTTTGTGTCTACTAGTTAGCATATTGTTTAAAAGGTCTGCACAAATTATTGCTGGTCTGAGTTTGATACAGTTTAAATAATAAAATGCATAAAGTAGAGACTGGAAGGTACATAAACATATTAATTAGAGAAGTGTTGCACTGAGCACATTAAAATTTATTAAGACACAAAAATAGACTGATCATTGGTACATTCCATATTATTTGATAAAATCACACTTACTAAGCAATAGGCATAACTCCATTCTGCATTTGTCATGCGAAAGTGAATGTAGCTGCTAATTTTATGCATTGTAATTACAACAATTACAACTATTTCCTGAATGTGCTGACATGAAACTATCCCAATATTGTTCTGTTCAAACCGTGAGCAGTGTACTTATCAGCTGAGCTACCCAGGAACCAATTATTTTTACACTTATTTAGTGTTAAAAATCAACAGATACAGCATTCATGAGTTAGGATGTTACACTTTATGGGCTGAATCTTACTTATTTCAGCTAGGTCTGAATTAGATTTAGTTTTTTGGAGCTTTTTTTCACTGCAAGGCTGAGTGAGTTTTCATATTCTATCGGGCCAAATCCATCTCATTAATTAGTTATTGTACCCCATGGTGTCTCTTAGTTCTGCTATCATCCACACCATCTTACCACATGCTTTTACCTCTACAACTTGCCACTCAGCAAATATATGCCAAAGGACTGGCATGCCTTGAATCGTGCTATGTTGAAATGGTTGCTGTAGACCTGGGTGAGCACTTGCATTCCAAAACTGCCCTGCTCCGTAGAGGACACAGGTGGAACATAGTAGTAAAGAGGAAGTTGGCACTGTGATTCCACAAGAGGGATCTGGTGGATTGGCTGATTCAAAAGAAACCTGTCCTCTTCCCAGAAGATGGGCAGAGGAGGTTGTGCCAGCAGTGACGGCCAGTCTGGTCCAAGGTTGCCAACTGTGTAAGTATCATCTCCAGGATGTGGAAAAAATGGCTAGTAGTGCCACAACAAGGTCAACGGCCTGATTCATTTACACCAGGTTAAGTGCCACATTCTGGTCTCTGCTGGTCTCACAGTCAATCTCTCTGTCTGCCACTACATCTACCTCCCACCAACACTCATCCTCTACCACTCTGATTGGAGTTTAGAAGAGTGAGAGGGGATCTTTTTGAAATGTGGAACAACTTGACAGGACTGATGTGCTAGATGCAAGGATGGTGATTCCCCTGCCTGACTGGTCTAGAACAAGGGGTCACAGTTTAATGATATGTAAGTAGGCCAATTAGGATTGAGATGAGGAGAAATGTCTTCACAGGTAATGAACCCAAGGAATTTTCTACTTCAGAAGATTGTGGAGGCCAAGTTGCTAAAAATTATTAAGAAAGCAATAGAAAGGTTTCTTGACTCATCAAGGGCTATAAGGAGAGAACATGTGTACGGTGTTGAATCAGAGGATCAGCCATGGCCATATTGAATGATGGAGTAGGCTCAATTCACTGATGGTCTACTCCTGCTCCTATTTACTATGTTTCTTTCTAACCTCTAGTTACATATCATGGATCTATTTGCTTGACTTTGGGTAATTGGCCTGTCCATGATAGGAATACGGCAGCAATCATATTGCCAAGAGAAAGGATTTTTATCACAGAAATAAAAAGACCTAAGTTCTAAGGGCTGGGTTTCAATTTGAGCAATCCTTTATTGCAATTTTGTATCTTTTAGTCATACACATTTCAGCATCATAACTGGCTCTCCAAAGATTTAAGCAATATATTAAAAATGTGTTCCAAGTAATTCATCATTTAGGCCTGCTCTAAAGGTTAAATCATGTTTCATAATAAATTGCTGTATAATAACACATATGTCACTCAGATTGTTAATTATGAAAAGAATGCCATCTTACAGTAATACATTGATTATTATTCATAATCTCTGATTGCTTTTCATTACTTGACATAGTTTAATTAAAATTATAATATTGGCGTGTCCTACTACCCAAAACAGCAGGAACATTAAACAATGGAAGGCAGTGTATTATAAAGATGATATGTTCTTCAATTTTTAAAAGGATTAACGTGTTGGAAATGCTGCTGTCCAAGCCAATGCAGCATCTCACACCCTCCCTATGACTGTAAATACTTATGAACCAATTCATCATAAATCATTGCACTGAACACCTTAATACTATAATATTGTATAACATAGATCTACACAGTGTACAAGAAATTTAAATCAATTAACTACATGAAGGGATTGAGGCATGGTGGCTAAATTTACAGATGACACAAAATTCAGCTACTAATTCATATATTCATTACCTTGCAAAAATACATTTGATTAAATCAAGCAATTTATATATATAATAAATAACTGGAGCCCAAACATTGATCCCTGCAAAACCCCACTAGCACTCTCCACTCAAAAAAAGACACAATTATTCTTATTCTTTGTTTTCTGTTTGCTACCCAATACTCAATCTATTGTTGAATCAATCTCAATCCATCACAGTTCCTTGTACTTTAACTTGCACACCTGACCTCATATGGTTGAGGTGAACTCCACGGAATTGTCCCAGAGCAGAAGGGAACTATTCAGCATTGTGTTGAGTTTGGCAAAACACAGTAAGAAAATGAACTTGGTTTTGCAAAGTTCCCAGAAAAAGTCAATGAATCTCAGACTTAGCCAGAAAGACAGAAGATTCAGCCTGACATCTTGCAAACTGCTCAACATCCTTGCCACTATATGTGTGATACTTAGGGCCTGGCTCCCAATCAGGAGTTGGTGTCTGAACATTATCTCTTTTGACATTTTTTAACAATACATTTAATTTTTCTAATACTAACTTTAAGCACTACACAAAATCTTGAGCATGAATAAATTCTGCAAATAACATCCAGTATGAAGCAAATAACAAGAATTAAACGCCTTGTCAAAAAAAATTCAAAAGCTAGTTACTTAAACCACTGACTATGAGAAAAAAACATAAAAGACTTATCTTGGAGTTTTTGTTCAGTGGAAGCATATCAATGTTAAAGAAAAACATGGAGGGACTTAGAGTCATAGAGTTGTATAGCACAGAAACAAACCGTTCAGCCCAACTCGTCCATGCCACCCAGATAACCTAAATTAATTGAGCCCCATTTGTCAATTCCATTTTATCATATCACTTTAAACCCTTTCTATTCATATACCCATCATTGTACCAGTATCCACCACTTCCTCTGGCAGGTCATTTCAGACACACGCCACTCTCTGAGTGAAAAAATTGCCCCTTAGGTCATTTTTAAATCTTTTTATTTAAAAAAATGTAACCTGTGATCGAAGAGTAAAACATTTACTCATTTGCGATTTCCTTAGATGTCTTCATCTCTTAGAATATCAATCTCTATTCACGCTTGGAGGCCCTTCAGAAATACAAGCATCATGGACAGTATGATGGTAGAAAATGGTAGATAAGCAAAAATTTGGTTGAAGAAGTCAACTTTAAAGAGCATTGGAAATGAGGAAAGTGAAGTAAAGACACAAATAGATTGATAGACACACGGTTGTCAACAATAGAAGATTAAAATTAGGGAGGCTCAAATGGCCCAAATTGGAAGAGCATAGATTTCTCAGAGGGTTTTATGGTTGTAGGAGATTATAGAAATGGGCAGAGACAAGGTCATGGAGGGATTTCAAAACAGAGGGAAATAATTATATGTTTATATATTTATATATGCAGTCTGGATTGTTTGAGTTTCAAGTTTAGTTCAGTATTCTACGTCAGTTTGAAAAAAATGTAAAACTTAAAACTTACAATGCAGCTGAATTGTGTATCTACCAGTTCCTGGGTTAACCAATTAGACTTTTTATTTTCTTCTTATATTTTGTGACACTGAAAACATTGCTAATTTAATGATACAGAAATAATAGCAATAACTCATTCTTCAGCCTTTTCATTGCTGCTTGATTAATCTTAAACTACTTCAATACATTGGACACGATTTACTTAAAAATTGAAAGGCATGGTAGAGCTAACTGACTTTGGCAGCTGTGCAGTCAAATAAGTGAACAGAGGACTTCAGGATCTTATTTCCCCTGAGGGGCATTTCAGGAGATGGTTTTCCTCAAGATATCAGTGGCGAAGTGCCAAACATCAGTGGCTGCCATCTGTGAAGCTGGATGCCACATATGGCATTATTTATGGCAATGGTTTTCACTTTGCTGAACTGTCTACTGTTCTTCCAACATCAAGAAATATCCTCAACAGGGCAATGAAAGGAGTGATGTTGATTGAAATCCAGCCCAAAGGGGGAATAAGTGGGAGTTTGGAAAAGGTGGAAGTTTTTACCACTAGAAGCCAATGTAGAAAAGTTCTTCATCACATAAACTTGCTGGAATTTAGTAAAAATGTTGTCTCTGTTTCACAGCAACTTATTTTATCCATTAAATAAATCTTCCATTGTTACTTAATGAAAGGACTGGTGCTACTTGCAGAGTGGCCAATGAACTTGAAATATAATTACACAATAAACAATTAGGGAATGGTAAAGTTACAAACTGTGCATGTCAGTCAAACTTTGCCAAAGCATCTTGGATATAAAAGAATTAACTTACATGTTGGTGGGATATAACAACAGCAAAATGTTGATAGTAATAATCAATTTCAGTAGCTTTAAGTTAATCTGATAGAATTCTATTTAGTCATTTTTTAACGGACAAGTGTACATAACTCAATAATACCTGAGATGTTCTTCCATATGTTAAGTGAAATTATTATTCAGTGAATGCCTTAGAAGCATAGAAAATAGGTGCAGGAGTAGGCCATTTGTCCTTCAAGCCTACACCAGCATTCAATATGATCATGGCTGATCATGCAATCTCAGTATCCCATTCCCACCCTCTTTCCATATCCCTTGACCTCTTTAGCTGCAAGGGCCACATCCAGCTCTCTTTTGAATATGACAGAAGTGGGTACTGCAGATGCTGGAGATTAGTGTCAAGATTAGAGTGGTGTTGGAAAAGCACAGCAGGACAGGCAGCATCCAAGGAGCAGAAAAAATGACATTCATCCTGATGCTGCCTGCCCTATTGTACTTTTCCAGCACCACTCTAATCTTGACTCCCTCTTGAATAGCTTTCCACAGATTTACAATTCTTTGAGTGAAGAAATTCTGCCTCATCTCAGTCCTGAATGGCTTACCTCTTTATTCTTAGACTCCTTTTGTATGAATTGTGTGCGCCAAGGTTAAGGGGGATATCACAGAAGCATTCAGCCCATCCAGTCCACATTGACGGTCCAAAGGCATTGCACTAGACTTACCTCCCTACTCTAACTATCCCTGTAATAGCATGGCTAATCCATCTAACCTGGATATCCCTGGACACTATGGGCAATTTAGCATGGCCAATGCATTTAACATGCACATCTTTGGAGTGTGGGAGGAAACTGGAGCACCCAGAGGAAACCCACTCAGACACAGGGAGAATATGCAGACTCCATCCAATCACTGAATGCTGGGATTGAACCCAGGCCCTTAGTGCTGTGAGGCAGCAGTGCTAACCACTGTTAACCATTAATCTGTTAATGCCTGTTAAGGTACAATTACTTTTTTTATCAAAGGGTTGAAAAACAAGCCTTGTTATTCATTGTGTTGAATGTGTATTAGCTTTGTGCTGGGAGATGAGAAGTAAGGACTTGAGGCAGAATATACATTTACTTGGTGCCTTTCACATTTTTAAGACCTCTTACAGCAGTTCAGTTATAAGTGAGATAATCATCCTCCATCATTTACACCACCTACAAACAGACCCCACCACAAGAGATATATTTCCCTCCCCACCCCTTTCTGCATTCCACAGAGACCATTTCCTCTGCAACTCCCCCATACTAAGTCCATGCCCCACACCAACCCACCCTCCACTCCTGGCACCTTCCCTTGCCACCACAAGAGGTATAAAACCTGTGCCCAACCACCCCCCCCACCCACCTCCGTCCAAGGCCCTAAAGGATCCTTCCACGTCTGGCAGAGATTTTCTTGCACCTCCACGCACGTCACCTACTGTATCCGTTGCTCCCGATGTGGTCTCCTTTATATTGAGGAGATAGGGTGGCAACTTGTGGAACGTTTCTGAGAACATCTCTGGGACATATGCACTAAACAATCCCACTGCCCTATGGCCGAACACTTCAGCTCTCCCTCCCACTCCGCCAAGTACATGCAGGTCCTGGGCCTCCTAGATTCTAGCTACCCAACGCCTGGAGGAAGAACATCTCATCTTCCACCTTGGCACCCTCCAATCACAAGGAATCAATGTTGATTTCAGCAGTTTTTTCATCTCCTCTCACCCCACCTTATCACAGATCCAACCCCCCAACCTGGCACCGCCCTCTTGATCTGTTCTACCTGTCCATCTTCCATTCAACCTATCCACTTCCCCCACCCCCGACCTTTTACCATCACTTCCCACGTTCATCTACCTATCACATTCCCAGCTACATTCCCCCCAGTCTCAACCCCTCCCATTTACGTCTCAGCGCCCTTGGGCCTCCCCTACACTCCTGATGAAGAGCGTATGAAGAGCGGCTCTCCTGCTCCTCGGATGCTGCCTGACCAGTTGTACCAATCCAGTAAAACACTTTTTGACAACTACCTGAATAAGGAGAAAGTAAACACTGTAGATGCTGGAGATCAGAGTCGAGAGTGTAGTGCTGGAAAAGCACAGCAGGTCAGGTTGGAGGGTTACAAGGTGAAAGATAAAGCATTTTTTTCCTCCATTGCTGATAAAGGGCTTATGCCCGAAACAATGATTCTCCTGGTCCTCGGATGCTGCCTGACCTACTATGCTTTTCCAGCACCACACTCTTGGCAACTACCTGAATAACCCTTCCTCAGTACATACACTGGTTGAGGTGGCAATTACTGGAAGGTAATAAGAGTGGGAAAACACAACAGAATATTGAAGATATATTCAGCTTGATATTTGACTCTATTCGGCTGTATTCTGATCATATCTTCACTGGCCATAATGTCCTGGAGTTGGACAAGCCCAGAGAACACTCTAAATCCATATAGAATCATACAGCACACAGAGGAGACCCTTTGGCCCATTGAGTCTGCACTGACCTATCTACACTGATCCCACTTTCCAGGACCTGGTCTATAGCCTTGATGTCATAACATTTCAAGTCCTTATCCACATACCTTTTAAAGATTGAGGTTTCCCACCTCTATTACTCTCCTAGATAGTGGAAATTCCCGCACAACCATCTTGGCAAAAAGTCCCTCAAATCCCTCTCCATCTCCTGCCCTTCACCTCCAATAAATGGGAACTGTTGAATGGGAATCCAACCTGTTCAGACCCCTTTTATTTTATTTGCCTCAATCAGTTTACCCCTCAGATTCCACTGCCCTAAAGAAAACAACCCAAGTCTCTTCATAGGTAACATTCTCCAAACCAGGCAACATCCTGCTGAGCCTCCCATATAATCCTTGTGTGCCTGTAATCTATGAAGAAGGGCTCATGCCCGAAACGTCGATTCTCCTGCTCCTTGGATGCTGCCTGACCTGCTGCGCTTTTCCAGCAACACATTTTCAGCTGTAATCTATGCCATGATTGACAAAGACAAGTGTCCTTCATGCCACTTTAACTACCCTATTAACTTGTTTTGCTGCTTTAAGGAATCTGTAGTCAAGCACCCCAAGAGTTTTCTGTTCCGCTGTTACTGCTTCCTAGTGTCCTGCCACTCCATTATCCTGTTGCATCTTCCAAGTGTATCTACTTCACAATTTTCAAGATTGAATTCCATTTGCCACTGACCTGCCCTTCTAACCAACCATCTATATCTTGATTAAATTCCCTACAGTATGGAAACAGACCATTTGGCCAAACAAGTTCACATGACCCTCCGAAGAGTAACCCACCCAGACCCATACCCTATATTTTTCTATGACTAATGCACCTAACACTATGGGCAATTTAGCATGGCCAATTCACCTGACCTGCACATTTTGGACTGTGGGAGGAAACCAGAGAACCTGGAGGAAACCCGCGCAGACATGGGGAGAATGTGCAAACTCCACACAGGAGCCCGAGGCAGGAATCGAACCCGGATCCTTGGCACTATGAGGCAGCAGTGCTAACCACTGAGCCACCTTGCTGACCCAATAACTCATGACAGTTTGAAGGGGTAGAGGTAATAGAGTGTTCTTCTATCCATTTTGTTCCATCTTCCATCTGAAGCAGGCATTTGTCTGATGCAGGCTGCCTGAAAAGGGCTGTCTGGAGAGGATTCTCCCTGACTCTGAGCATTTTATGATAAAGTGTATTTCTAACAGCTGGTAGTTAATGCTGTTGTCAATCCTCTATTTGAAACCTTTCAGTGGATACTGAAAGTGTCATTACTGTAATATAAGATTTTGTTCCCACATTATTAAGCACCTGGCCAATCTTTGTGTCAATCTTATTATCACCACCCACATTCTAATCCATATTGTTTATATATGTCACGAACAACAAAGAGCAACACTGATCCCTGTGGTACGTCCTGTTACACAACATTGAAGACCAGTCTAGGAATGGTGGCAAACAACAGTGGAGTAGATTAAACTGGAAACAAAACCTTGTTTTCAGCAGAAAATACTAAGTCTCCTGCATAAACTATAAAAATTTATGATAGATATAGGTCAGATGTCAGGGGTAGTTTCTTTAATCAGAGAATAGTAGGGGCATGGAACAGACTGCCTGAAACATTGGTAGACTTGCCAACTTTAAGGGCATTTAAATGGTCATTGGATAGACACATGGACAAAAATGGAATAGGGTAGGTTGGATGGGCTTTAGATTGGTTTCACAGGTCGACACAGCATCGAGTGCTGACGGGCCTGTACCTCGTATGTTTACTGAGTGAAGGCAAGGGCCTATGGTAAGTGTGCGGTTAGCATGAAAGGTAATTAGGAAAGGGGGCATGGGTGAGGTTGGTAGGGATGGGTAGAGGGTCAGGTGGGTGAGAGGATTAGCTTGGCAGGTGGATGAGGTTGCATATGTTGACAAGTGGGTGAGGGGATAGGGTGTGAAATAAATGAATGCATACGTAGGGTAGGGCCAGGATTTAGGGTATGTCAGGCTGTGTTGAATCTGACAGGATTGAGGTAGGATCGGTAGGTGGGTACATACATTTTGTAGTACTTTCTGTGCAGTGGGAAATCTGATATAATTGCTTGTACCACAGCAAATGGCCTTATCCAAATGTTCAAAAACAATTCTCAGAAATCAAGACGAAAGGAAGGTAGAAAAAAATCACATGAATTGTCACATCATTGAGGCCATGATATTCGATTTTCTGATGTCTAGATTTATCCAGTTTTTTTCTTCAACAAAATGACAACTAATCCTCAGATGATGATGGCAATGGTCATTCTGACATCTTGAATGGCATCCCATCCACTGAAATGTTTCAAATAGAGGATTGACAACAACATTAACTACCAGCTGTTAGAAATACACGTTATCATAAAATGCTCCGAGTCAGGCAGCAATCCTCTCCAGACAGTCCTTTTTAGGCAGTCTGCATCAGATAGATGCCTGCTTCAGATGGAAGATGGAACAGAAGGGATGGAAGAACACTGAATTACCTCCAGCCCTTCAAACTGTCATGGGTTATTGAACAAACACATGATTTTTTGGAGAAACCCAGCAGGTCTGGCAGCATCTGTGGAGAGAAACTATAGTCAACATTTCAAAAGTCCAGTGACCCTTCATCAGAACCTGTAGGTCTTGGTTTTATGTTTTGGGTCACAGCCATTTCTGTCGAATTAGCTGACCTATTCTCTTGAAATCATGCTTCTTAGCAAAGCTGATAAAGTATTTGAAAAACCTTCACAAGTGGTCGATTGCCTGCATTAAGTAACTATGGTAACATGAAATCTCAAAATCGCGCAAGGAATGGAGTCACATTGGGTGTTGTAGATGGGTTTGATACTGTCAGGTTTGATGAGCTTGGGGTTGGTGATGGATCAGAAGAGTTTTGGATTGTGGGAGGGTGGCAAGTGAGGGGGAGGGTGCTTGGTCAGGAGGGTGTCAGTAGTTGGAGGGGTATCATTAAGAGTTGATTTGAATGGCTACCGAGTCGTAAAAGCAGGTTTTAAAGCCTCTATTTTTTTGTTGGGTAACTTTTAGGCTTAAGTGAATCAGAACACTCCAAAATTTCTGATTCAAACAATGAGTTGAGGATTGTTTTGGAGGAATCCAAATTGCTGGGTAATCAAATCTTATGGAATCGGCTGAATTAGGATTTCTGCTTGGGTCTTCACACACTGTTCCAATCTATGCTGCCGTAAACTTTCTGAGCTATCACCTTTCCAACAGTCACAGTTGCACTTCAGTATTTTTTGAAAACATTTTTGCGTTTTTTGTTGTACAGTTTCCTTATATAGCTCTGTGAATGGGAAGCAATATTTTATTTTTTTCTGGATGCAAATATTCTGGATATAAACCAAGCCACTGCTCTCTCCATAATGTTTATGAAATTAAGTCAATTCCAGAGGAAATCACAAACGCATTAATCCCATAGAATGGCCATTGATTACTATAAAAGTATTATCACTGATCTTATAAAAATGATGTAATGTTCAGCAAGTTAAATGCAGACCATGCTGTAGGAAAGATGTTGTTAAGCATGAAAGTGTTCAGAAAATATTTACAAGGAATTTGCCAAGTTGCAGGTTGGAGCTATTTTCCCTGGACCATCAGAGGTTGAAGGGTGACTTCATAGAAATTTATAAAGTCATGAGGGGCATTGATAGGGTGGATAGTCAATGTCTTTTCCCAAGGGTAAGGGAGTCCAAAGCTAGAGGGCATGGGTTTAAAGTGAGAGAGGAAAAATTTAAAAAGGACCCAAGGGGCAATTATTCCATGCAGAGGGTGATGCATGTTTGGAATGAGCTGCCAGAGAAAGTGATGAAGGCTGGTACAATTATAGCATTTAAAAGACATGGGTATATGAATAAGAAGGGTTTAGAGAAATACGGACCAAATGCTGGCAAAGGGAAAAGATTAATATGGGATATCTGTTGGCATGGACAAGTGGGCCAAAGGGGCCTGTTTCCATGCTGTACATCTCTATAACTCTATTTGAAAACTACTGATGACCAACCGTTGACTAATCTCTATTGAACAAACAGCAAGGCTCCTTTGATGTCTAGGAAGAGACATACTTGGCAGCAGAAACATTGGACCTGAATTAATCAATCCAGTGACAATCCATGCTATGTTCGCTACACAGATCTGTGTTGCTGGATCTTCCTTTGTCAAAAGCTTCTGTCCTAACATCAGTCATCTCAATTTCTCTTCTCCATCTTCTCACTGTAATCTGCCTCTCGCTGGATATACTGCATTCTTTGCTCAAAGGTCTGAGCACAAAATTGTCATCTAACTTGCTGACATCTTCTCCTATATCCTCAACTGGATAGAGGTTTACAGCATGGAAACAGGCCCTTCATTCCGGCTTGTCCTTACTGCCCAGTTTTCACAATTAAACTAGTATCATTTGCTTGCATTTGGTCCATATCCATCCATACCTATCCCATCTATGCATCTGTCCAAATGTTTCTTAAATGACAAAATTGTAACCTGCCACCAAGTCAGTCACCACTGCTTCATCTCCTTCCAATGCAATGCCACCACTGATCACATCTTCCCCTTCCTTTCCCTTTCAGAATTCTGAAGGCACTATTCCCTCCCTGACATCCTGACCAGTTCCTCAGTCAGCTGAACACTCTGTTCCCTTCCCAGGGCATGTTTCCATATCAGCACAAGAAAGGTAACATCTCCCTTCTTATGTCATCTTTCCTCACCTTCCATGACCCTTAACGATCCTTCCAAGTGAAACAGAAATTTACATGTACTTTTTTAAATTTACTCGATTGTACTTGCTGCTCACAATGTATTTGGACCTACACTGGGGAGATCAAATTTGACTGGGTAAATGTTTTGCAGAACACCTCCATTCAGTCCACTAGAGTTAACCCAAACATCAAATTGCCCGTCACTTTAATTCTCCAGCCTGTTCTCACACTGACATCTGAAGCTCCATATTAGTTCACAGAGCATGACTGTACTCTTTGATTTGTAACATTCCAGACTAAACATAAAGCTTAACGATTTCAGACCAAACATTCTGGACTCATTTCATTCCTTTTTATTCTTGTAGGTTTGTATTTTACTCTTATTTTTTCCCCAGTTCTGCTTTTGGACAGCAGTTAGACATTATTCTGCCATGTACTCTTCCTAAGCACCCATCATTTGTTTCATTACTTGGCCCACTACTATGCTCTTTAGCTCTGCTCAACCAACTCTTCTGTCATTTAAGCTCATTCACATTCCTCACTTTTGATCTTTTGCCTGCCTTCTCACTTATCGGTTCCTTAAAACCTACTGACAAGGATTTATCATAGAGGCAGTAGACCCTCTCATAAGCTCGAGAGGTGGGACTGAGACTGCTCCTGCTAGCTCTGGGAGGGGTGGAGGGGGGTGGTTCCACGACCACAGTTGACATATGCCAGAAAAATTCTTACCTGAACGTATGGCTGCCACATCACCCCATCCCAGCGGGGTATCCCACCTCCAAGAGTTGCCACCAATTAGATGGCTAGCAGCTCTTCAGTCTCAACAATGCCACTGGAAACAGTGGCCACTCCTAATACTGCCATCAATCCTTGACAGGGAGCAGAGGCGAATTGCCAGACAAGCAGTTAAGTGGGCCTTCTTCTCAGATGTAGCCTGACCTACTGAGCATTTTTTTGCAGTTTCTATTTTACTTACCATACATACCCAAGTAATGGTCACCTTTTTTGACAATTATTTAAGGTTAAAGTTATGGAGTCAACTATTACTACTACTTTTGAGGCGCTGAAATTCATGCCTGTCAAAATTCGTACCGTATCATTTGCATAAGTCCAACTGATCTCTGAATGAATAAAGATAAAAAAACGCAATAAGATTATGGGAATTCTCAAAACCCGAAGCGGAAGTGAACAACCGGCAGACTGACTCATGAATGTTGATCTGTTGTCTGCAAAAAACCAAGCTGAAAATGTGTTGCTGGAAAAGCGCAGCAGGTCAGGCAGCATCCAGGGAACAGGAGAATCGACGTTTCGGGCATAAGCCCTTCTTCAGGAATGAGGCATTCCTGAAGAAGGGCTTATGCCCGAAACGTCGATTTTCCTGTTCCCTGGATGCTGCCTGACCTGCTGCGCTTTTCCAGCAACACATTTTCACCTCTGATCTCCAGCATCTGCAGACCTCACTTTCTCCTGCAAAAAAACTAAGGTCCACTTTCACATGGAAATATGTGGAAAATTCCAGATTCGTTTGGCCAAAAATAGAGGGTCAATGTTTAATGAGATCGACTATTACTCGAGAATATGCAGTGCATTTTCAGCCTCTGCTGTTTTACTGCTATAAAGTAGACTTGTCAGACACCAACTGTCCAAAGGAAACAAAAGTTAGTAATATGAAGAAATAAGTCACAAGAATCTCTATGAATCAATACAACCTGAACTGGTGGGTGAGGTCAGTAAGGGAGTGTGATTGAGAGACAGTACAATGAAGGTTCCCCAGGCCAGTTCCTAAGATTGTAGACCCATCCTTTGAGAACAGATTGAGGTGACTGGTTCTGTACATTTCAGAGTTTGGAAGAATGAGAGGTGATCTCATTAAAAAATACAAAATTCTTACAGAGCTCAGAGGGGTAAATGTGGGGAGAATGCATCCCCCTGGCAGAAGGGACCAGTACTGGGGAGAACATAGCCTCGGAACTGAGGAAAAAAAAGAATGCTGCCATTTGGAATGTGGTGAATCTTTGGAATTCTACTCCTAAGTGTGCTATCGGAGCTCAGTCATTGGGTACTTTCAACAGTTTTCTAAATATTAAATGCATCAGGCACTGGGGATAGTGTGAGAAAATAGCATTGAGGCAGAGGATTGGTCCTGATCTAGCTGAATGACAGAATAGGCTCGATGGACCAAATAGCCAACTCTTGCTCCTATTTCCTGCATTTAGCGATTGCACTGGATGCTTAAAAAGTTTACTTGGTTCAGGCCTGGTTAGCCAAATGATGCTACTATTAACTTACATGAAAGAAGCCATGGGGATATTATTGTTAGGCGGTATGTTTGTGGTTTTCTCTGTGGAAGTGTTCACATGCTGTTTTAATTTCCTCACTACATGTCTACATCTGTATCGTGTCAGAAAAGGTCTATGTTTGGCTGATCTAATGATTCTCTGCAAACCCTAAGGAGAATTGTAGACAAGATACTTGAATGTTGTACAATTTATTCATTCACCTAGTCCATTAAAGGAAAGTAATAGTGACAGCCTGTACTTTGCCACCGAATGCAAGCCATTACAGCAACAGAGTATTGTGTTGCCTTTTTAAAATCTAATTCTCTGGGACAATGGATACATGTGAGACAGTTGCAACAACAAAAGACAACCAGGAGGCAACCAGTTAATTAATATCATCTTCACCCCGAGATTGTTCAATGCCCATAACTCTCTCTTGGGCATTTTTTATATTAATATTCAATGCACAACACATACATAATTCATTTCCCATCACTGATATATAGCCTTACCAAAGCAATTGTGGTCATACAGTGATATAATAGGCACTAAAACTATTGTTATATGCTGTTCTTCATTTCTGCTTAGGAACGTGGTTGACCAGGTCCCAAATGCTGAGAGGTATAAGGTGAACTTGAAGTCACTGCACTGTTGTTTTCAAATTAGAGAAAGAAATGACTGGTGGTTTAATTTAACAGTCCCCATGCCTTTTGTGAGGACTGAGGTGGAGAAGGAAACCTCGATTATCCGAACGAGATGGACGGGCATTATTCCGTTTGGATAATTGATTATTCCGTTAATTGATTGAATGCCTCTCCTCTGGGGCTCGGAGTTTTCTATTAAGTCTGCACCCTGTTCAGGAGACCCCAACCACCCCCCAACCCCATCCAGCAGCACCGCCCCCTGTGCACCCCCTTTCCGCGACCATTCCGCCCACCTCTCTGGGACACCTGGACTAGACACCAACAACAAGACTGCTGCTGCTGCCTTTTGTTGGGGGGGGTGGGGGTGGGGGTGAGTCTCCAAATACTGTGCGCGCGCATACACACACACAGACACACACACAGACAACGTTTTACTGCAACTATTTGACAAGTTCCACCTTTGCCCTGTAAAGGACAATGTTGGAGAAATTATCTGGGGAAGCGGGGTTTAGAGTACATGCCTGTGCAAAACTCCAGGGAAAGTGTAGGGAGAGAGAGAGGGCAGGCGGTCAGTTATTTGGAGATGGTGCCTGGGGTCCCATCGATGTCCAGGACTGTTCTTGGCAGTACTTCAGTAAGCCGAGTTCATTTTTAATCACTGTAAATAGAAGACACGATCAGTGTTGGAAACATGTCTTTGATGTAATGTTTCCATCAGGACCTCAAGATTTCCTTCGGATAATCTAATATTCGGATAATTGATATTCTCCTGTATAGCAAACTCAGCTAGTGTGGGAATGGAACCCAAAGTGTTGGTATCACTTCATATTCAGAAACCAGCAGTCCAGCCAACTGAACTATCTCAACCCCAGACTCAGAGGTATACATGGTAAAGACACAAGTATGCTGTCTGACTTAAGGCCATGAGTACAGTAAATAGAATGCAGAATAAGGTTTTTCTTTCTCCCTGCAACCTTGGATACATCTCTGTTTGGATTTCTATACTTAGCATGCTCAGTTCTAATGCAAAGCAACAATAAAGCAGCAGCTGCTATGTGGAATGTTGATACAGTTGACCTTGTAACATGAGATCCAGACTATTTTATGAAAATAATTGTGGGGCTCGTTTATATAGGATCCTCCATGTTTCTGTTGGCCACAGGAAGCTTTAGCTATGGCACGGTGGCTCAGTGATCAGCACTGTTGCCAGGGACCTGGGTTCGATTCCAGTCTCAGATGACTGGCTGTGTGGAGTTTGCACATTCGCCCTGTGTCTGCATGGTTTTCCTCTCACACTCCAAAGATGTGCAGGTTATGTGGATTCGCCATGGGATATGCAAGATTACAGGGGTAGGATGGCTCTGGGTGGGAAGCTGTTCAGAGGGTCAGTGTGGCCGAATGGCCTGCTTCCAAACTGTAGGGATTCTATAGTCAATGAACAGAAGTGAGAAAGCAAGAAACCGCTAGCAATGGGGACACTGTGAAGGGAGGGCTCTGAGAAAGTCAAATAATTAAGTAATTCTCGGCAAAGCCAAATGTTTCCTTATGAAAGGAATGCCTTTACTCACACCAAGTCCACAGCAGCTTCCTTGTTCAGCTACAGTAAATATTTCAGTCAGGCCCCACCATCAAGGAGCAAATTACTGCAGATGCTGGAATCTGTCCTGAAATCAAAAATGCAGGAGATCACAGCAGGTCAGACAGCATCCATTGAGAGAGAGCAAACTAACATTTGGAGTCCACCTGACTCTTCATCAGCAGCTGTGATGAAGAATCATCTAGACTTGAAACGTTGGCTTGCTTTCTCTTCATAGATGCTGCCTGACCTGTTGCGATCTCCAGCACTTTTTGTTTTCAGGCCCCATCATCTGTCAATTAATGAGAGGACCCCACTGGCTTCAGGCAGACACTTTTACAATTATTCAGACAAGCAGGTTGAGAGATCAGACCTGTGCGTAAGCTATCTCAGCAATTTTAGCTGCCTGCAAACTCTCTACCCTTCCATTGTCAGGAAAAAAAGACACAAGGATTTCTCAGGATTCTCTTCCTTTGCTTTTCAGCAATCTTCATACTTGCTTTCCCAATAATCATCATGGAGTTATGTCCTGAACTTTAATCCTGAGATATATTGTGTGCAGAAGTTTGGTGTTATAAGTTAAGCAAATCTGGATGAATGAGTTTCTTATGAGTCTGGCTTGTATTAATTGCAGGGGAAAGGTAATTGCAGGGGAGTCCTATTATTCATGTTTCTGTGTCATTCCAACCCATTCCAGCAGCCTGTTAGGGAGAAAGAAATCTCTTTTGAGGGTAGCCTGTTTCACACGTATGTAGGTTATGAGAGCTGGTAAATGTAATGAGGCCATGAGAGAGATCAAATTGGGAGAGGGGTTCCGCTAATTACTTGGTCATGGCCTAATCATAATCATGAGAAGTGGTGAGGAGGCTTCCAGTTATTGGAAAGTGGAGGTGGGAGGGCAGACGGAATGGATGGTGGTCACTTGAGGCATCTACAGGTGGGGGTTTACTGAAGCCGGATTTCTTCTGGCTGCTCCAGTTTCCTCCCACAATCCAAACATGAGTAGGTCAGGTGAATTATGCCCGAGATGTTGATTCTCCTACTCCTCGGATGCTGCCTGACCTACTGTGCTTTTCCAGCACCACACTCACAACTTTGATCTCCAGCATCTGCAGTCCTCATTTTCTCCGAGGTTAGGCGTCTTGGCTATGCTAAATTACTCACAGTGTTCGGGGATGTGTAGGTTAGGTGCATTAGTCATGGGTGAATGTAGAGTAATAGTGTAGGGGAATTGGTCTGGGTGGGTTACTCGTTGGAGGGTCAGTGTGGACTGTTGGACCGAAGAGCCTGTTTCCACACTGTAGGGCTTCTATGATTGTACGATTCTCAGACTGTTTGGGATGGAGATGTAGTCTTGTTCTTCTTAGCCCTTAAGAAGTGGTGTGAAGACATTTAGTTTATGGATACAGTACTTCTGTCCTCCTTTGAACTGTTGAGTTTCGACAAGGATAGGGTCCCAGTCAACATCAATGGATGTTAAAAATAAGGAGGGCAACCTCATTATAATGAAGCTGCTTCTTGAAAGTAGATTAGTTACCCATCCCTTGTCATATCACAGTTCAAGCCAGACGTAGATGGATTTTAGGTTAATTGGGCTCCTGTTTCAGATCTTTTGCTTTTTAACCTGTGTTGCAGCTCTAACCTGCCTGTGCTTTGGGGGTTAAGATTCTGTCCTATGTGTATGCATCAAAGTCTAAATTATCCCAAAGTCTAAAGGTGGATAGAAAATATCACAGTCAATCTTTCCTGAAGAATGTTTGAATTGGTCTTCTAAGTCCTAAGTATTGCACATGTATGGCGCCTCAGCCAACTCATTAAATACGTTCAATGTTCAAATCTGTCTGCATCCTTTCACTTCTTTTATATCAGATGAGGAATGAATCACTCTCTTGGGAGTGATATCAAGAGAGAACAATGTGCGTTTCATGTTTACCAGGTGATCGCTGGGAAGCGGAATAATACCATACACACTTGTAGGTACAGAGAAACTTTGATTATCCGACATTCAATTATCCGAATTTCGGATTATTTGAACAAGATTGCAAGGTCCCAGTGCTTGGCTAAACTGTTATCCGGCATTCAATTATCCGAACGTTCTATTATCTGAACAAAATACTCCCCACCCGTGTCATTCGGATAATTGAGATTCCTCTATATTTCATCTAGATGGCAAATGTTGATTATTCATGATGACCTAGCATCTATCTTCTCTGAGAAAGCTATTTACCAGTCTGGAATCTGTGCTACTTTTACCCATACTGTGCTACTTTTTATACACTTTTCTCATGTCTCATATAATGCAAACTGAAACAAATCCAACGGAAGTCTAACTTAATTAATGTAAATTATACTTATGACTGATGATAAAGTATAAATCTAGTCGATTATTAAATTTGAAAAATAATATGGAGAATCACCTATTCCAAGAAAGTTGGACAAGTGATTTCTTAATTATCTGTTTTCATGTAGTTACAGAGTTCCACAACCAACACCAAATATTATTTCAAGTTAATTATTGATTGGTTAGAAAGTAGAAATCTGATACAAGCCAGTTTGATTTTAGTAAATGATATTAATCTTTGACTTGAAAATAATCTCCACAATTTCAGAGACTTAAGTATGATATTGAAAAGCCATGACACATTGTTTTATTTGTGCAATGTTTACTTGCAATTACTCCAAATTACCAGAAAAGCTGAATGCATCAGTATGAACTGATTTTGGTCCCTGTTGTCATTTTGTATAAATATTGATATTGTACTAAATAACAGCTGAGAGCTCTGGAAATTTGGAATGATATTTAATTTTTAGTTTAGATGAAATCAACTATACTGCATGACTGCAGGCCCTTAACTTAAACATTTAGCTGTAAGGAAATAGGTGGCACATGATATGGAATGGCAAACAATCAATAGTTTTATTATATTTGTAAAAGTACTCATTCACACAATTAAAATGCCCCATTCCTTGAGATTGCCAACTGAACCAATCAAGCAACTTACCAAGTACATATAAAAAATGGGTATCCTACTCACAGTGGAATGAACCTACAGCACTTTTCTGTAAGCTTGCTATCACTCTCTAATGAGGAATAGTTCTGAGAGTAGTTGTCTTTCCAAAATAATTCTGTACAAATGTCATTGCCTCAGTGATGCATTATTGTCCTATAGATTTCTCTAGGTCAGTGATTTCACCAAACAACATTTCAGGAGTCATTAGCAGAACAATATGGCCTGAAAATTCCCTACTTTACATGGCATTTGTGGGTAGAAGGAAGTTGAAACCATTCTGTTTACCTTGATAGAGTCTCAGGTTTAGTGTGGTAAAGGAATAAACAGTAATGAGTCTTAACAAGAAGAGGGTCTTGTCTTAACAGATGTAGTTTGTTGTATGATAGCAATTAGGTACAAATAGCACAATTATATTAGTAAATTAGACATTGTTACTAATACATTTAGGAGGCCATAGATAACCTATCTGCATCCTTTACGATCCAAGGATATTCTCCCAATTTCCCTACCCAAGTCGCATGATGTTGTTTAATTTGGGGGAAGAGTAGTGCAGTCTCCAACATTAATTCATTGAGAATAATTCACTTATATAATATCCAAGTTTCAATCACCTTAAGTGGGACTCAGTGCCCTTGTGGTATTGCTGCCGGACTATTTAATCCAGAAGCTCAGCTAATGTTCTCGGTTTGAACCTCACCAGCAGGTGGTGGAATTTGAATTCAATGAAAAAAATCTGAAATTAAGAATCCTCTGATCACCATAAAACCATTACCAATTGTCAGGAAAAGTCCACCTAACTAGTGCTAACTAGGAAATCTGCCATCTTCGCCTAGTAGATTACATGTGACTCCAGACCCAAGCTATGTAGTTGACTCTCAACTGAATTGAATTGAATTTATTGTCACGTGTACCGAGGCACAGTGAAAAACTTTGTCTTGTAAGCAATACAGGCAAATCACAGTGTTAACTGCCCACCGAAATGACCTAGCAAGTACTCAGTTCAAGGGCAGCTAGGATTAGGCAATAAATACTGGCAAGTCAGAGACACTCATGAGTGAACAATATTTGCGCAGTATATTAAGATGAAAATGATTCCTCTTCCTATTATAGATCCAAAGGTTAGTGAAGTTACTGACATTTAGCAGACATTAGACATATGTGTCCATGACAGAAGAGCAGCTGTTTAGTCTTCCTAATGTAGAAAAGGGTCAATATGAGCAACAAACTTATTAAGTTGAAATATTTACAACTTTCAGAGAAAACTCCCAACCAATTTACTTTTTCATCTGGAAGGAATGTTCAGGATGTTAGAAGATGAGAACAGAAGAGGTAAAACATATTCTATGATTATATTGATAAGCTTTAACCATGTTCTTTATGAAGTCCAGTGTGCTACTTTCCAGTAACCTGTGTACTTCAACATGCAACACAGAATTAATTGTTCAATTATTGTAGCTCAGTCGTATTGGAGTTGACCAGAAGCTACTTCTAGTTGTATCTTCTGCAGGAAATTATGTTCACTATGAAGCAGTTCGAACAGCTGTTCATTGGCTTACAATAATCTTTTATTATCATATTGGGTCCAAATTATATTCATCCATTACCCCATTCACTTGTGATACTGTATTATATTTTCTAAACTGATGAAAGTGCACATACACAGTTTCTTGCAGCAGTTGGCAAATCTTCAGCAACAATGTGATCCAGGATTTTAAACGTTGGTCTTTTTTTTTCTATGTTTTGTTTTACAGTGTGTGATTTTACACATCACCATTTCTCCTTCGTTCCTCCCAAAGCTATCTCTTTACGTAAATAGCATATTCAGAAAGCATATCTAATCCAGTCATTGAAGAATAAGGTTAACATTGATGTATTTACAATTTTGTGTTTTCCAGTAGGGGATGGTCTGGATATTATGACACTATTTGATGCCTGCTAAACACTTAGAGATTCTGAGATTACCTCTGCCATGTATTGTATGTTGTGTTTTGTGTGTTTTGGGGTGAGTTACTAGAGCTTACAATGAAGAGAAAGGAAATAAAGGCTGTTGGTCATTCCTTAGATTGTAACATTAACCATCCAC
The DNA here is from genome assembly GCF_004010195.1 of Chiloscyllium plagiosum. Taxonomy (NCBI): domain Eukaryota; kingdom Metazoa; phylum Chordata; class Chondrichthyes; order Orectolobiformes; family Hemiscylliidae; genus Chiloscyllium; species Chiloscyllium plagiosum. The sequence continues at coordinate 23,248,140 of NC_057719.1, forward strand.
TGTTGAGTCATCTGGTCTTCTTTCATATTATACTAGCAATAAACAAACAATTATCAATGTATTAGTTAGACATCCAAGGATATATGTCTAGTGTAATTTCATATATATCTTATAGACTGGTTGGGAATTTTCTCTGAGTGCAATATTTGATGTACTCCAGGGTCAAAAGATTTGTTAATTATAGTATGGAGGTGCTTTAATCTACAACCTAAGGTGAAGGTGACAGCTTCCACTATGACCAGTTCTGAGGTATTGTTGTTTGTCTATCTTTTGAGAGAAATGATTGATCCTTAAGGTTGCACAATGGTGCCCTCTATAAGATATCCAACTGGTATATCATTGTTCTTCCAAGCATTAATCCGTTGGTCATTGAGATTGAGGAAAGATCACTGGAGAGCATTGGTTATGATCCAAAATGTCCTTCTATATTTCAAATAGGTTGGTCAACTCAGCCTGGATTGTTATGATTTTATCGATGTAATATCTGTTGTTATTGGTTGCCAAAATCCTGGATGAAATCTGCAGCTGGGATCACTGTGCTCAAAGATCAGTTTAATACTGCAGATGCTGCAATCTGATGTAGAAACAGAAAGTGATGAAACACATCATCTGAAGTCCGAAACAGTGAGAAATGTGACATGCTTAAAGCAAGTATAGAAGCATTGAAAGAAAGGAAGAAAGGACAATAAAAGGAACGTCCTTGATAAAGTGGAAGGAAGGAGTTAGTAAATGTCAAAAACAATGGTGCAAGACAAAACCAGACGGTAATGGGACAGTTAAAGTGAGAAAAATACATTCAGAAGTGACATAAAAGGGAAATCTCAATTTCTGTCAGCTACCATAGAAAGCACATGAACCTATTAATTAGGAAGAGGCGTAGACCACTCAATCTCTTGGATCTGCTCCATCAACCAATAAGAGCATGATCATCTGACTTCTCCACATTGCTGCCTGCCCCAGTAAACGTTCAACCTTTGCTTATCAAGAATCTATCTATCTTTGCCTTAAAAAGATTCCTAGACTTTGCTTTCACCATATTTGAGGAAGAAATTTCTAAAGTCTCACAACCCTCACTGAGGAACAAATCTCCTCTTCTCTATCTTTAATGAGCAATCCCTTAATTTTAAACAGTGGCCCCTCGTTCTAAGTTGTCCCAAAAAAGGAAGTATCCATGCATATCTTGTCAAGGCCACTCAGTATCATGTATCTTCTATATAAAACTTCATTTTTTAACAGCAGAGCAAGTGGAAAGAAAATGGTGTCCGAGGTTAGGAGCTGAATTTATTGAGTTCAATACTGAGTCAGAAAGGCTGTGAAACGGTTTAGTGGAAAATGTGCTGTAGGAACCTGAGCTTAAGCTCATTAAAATCAATTATATACAAGATACAGAGGACAGAATATGAAAGCAATAACAATTAAAACATACAGGCAGATCAGAGACGCAATTGTGAACTGATTGAGGTGCTCCATAGATCTGTGTTTAGTCCTTCCAATATGGAAAAGACCATATTGCTAGCAACAAATACAATATGCTATACTGATGTATACAAGGAAACTAATGTTTCAAATGGAAAGAGGTTTTGGTATCTTGGATGGTAAGAATGGGTAGATTAAAAGGTGTTTCTTGGTGATATTGATAATTCATCTATAATGTTGTAAATGAAGTTTACTAAGACCATACGACATAAAGTAGTAACAGGAGTAGGCCATTCAGCTGCTCAATGCCGTTCACTAGAACCGTGGCTGATCCAATGCTATTTTATAACATTGCAACATGCAACACAAAATATCAGCTGTGTTTGAGTTGACCTATCCTTTCAAGGTGAGAAAATCTAATTGTAGTTAATGAGCCCAACGAAGGTTCAGTCACTATTTCATTCGTGCTTACAGATTGGTGGGAAAAGAAACAAAATTAGTTCCTGTCTGATGTTATACATACTTTCGACACTGAAGTGTGAGGATGTGTTGAGAAGGTTTATACATATAAACTGCTTTTGCAGCCTTTTTCTATTGAATACGTGAGCTGAGAAGTGGAGGTAAAATTAGATTATTATCGATCAATTGGAGCTAATTAATCTTCTGTATTTACTCCAGCATCTTCTTCATTGATAATTGCTTGACTGGATTCTCTGGAAGCTGCTCACTTTGTCTTATTAGGGCTCCAAGCAAGAAAGGGCCCAGACTGATTGTTTCATGTTAGCAGGTGTTTTGTTTTGATGCTGTCCAACAGTGTAACATCACGGCTTATATATCCAAAGGCTATCTAGAACAGGTTTTACTTGCAGAATTTCAACAGGAACAAAGTGTTCCCGCATGACTGCTGCTAGCCTGTGTAATATTCACTTTAAAGCCGTTAAAATGGTATTTGTTGGAATATATTATTCTGTGAAGAGAGTTTTGCCTGAAGTGCCATCATCTCTGCAGCCTCAACAATTTAAAAAAGGCAGACTTGTCTATTATTCCAGTTGACCCTGAATAAACTATGGTGGAAAGCTTGCAGACCTACAATCCGTCCACCTAATGACATCCCTTTGTATAAATGGATGAAAAACTGAGTGGGCTCCCTATTAAGGCTGAAGCACCAGCTACACCTCTGTAAACATTCTCCCTCTTCAACTCCCAACTGATTCTAGACTTGCAAAAGCCAGAACAGGAAACTTAGTGTTAAAAACTGGTTCTACAATCTCAGACTGGGGAGAATTTTGCTGAAAGCCTCAATTCAACAACAAAAACTTGCATTTATGTGGCCTTGTCAATTTAATAGAACACTGGAATTAGAATTAACTTGTGTATAAAGCAATTATCAGTTGTCATTGTGGATTGTTGTTCACAATGTTGACGCCTGTTGCCACTAATGATCATGCTGCCTCTGGGTGCTGTTCTTCTTTTCCTCTGTAATCAACTATTGTCTCCCATATGAAAGAATTGATGTTTAAGGTTTTCAGAACATATTTGTAAGCATCTGTGAGGACACAGCTTTGAGAATTCCACTGGTCTAATGGATCCAGCTACCTGACCAAACAAAAAATCCTAAACAACCACCCCCTCTCCTGTGAATATGTCCAAACCAGCAACGTCACCTCAGCCTGATGAATACCAACATACTCGGGAGCTTTCTTTTGAAGAGAACTGCCACATTTTTAATTTTCTCCTTCCTTGGGATATCCAGAACCTACTGCAAGCTTTTGCTAACCACTTGCAAGAGTTGTTACTTAATGTGATCAGATGCACAGATTTGATGAAATAAAAATGGAAAGAATTGTAGGTGTTGCAAATCAGAAACCAAAACAGCAATTGGTGGAAGAGCTCAGCAGGTCTGGCAGCATCTGTGGAGAGAAATCAGAGTTAACATTTCAGGTCGAGTGACACTTCCTCAGAACTCAGATATGAAAGCGTGACACCCTGTCCCGTGACTACAGATTTCTTGGTGCTTATTTTCGGGGTGAACAAGACATAGGCATGGCAGAGTCAATCCATTAGTCTTTGCGGCTGAGCTTCCATGTTAGAAATAAGCACAGATTCAGCAGCACAGGCGAGTTCTCTGATCCAGACATGCTGCATTTTGGTAAATCCTTTCAGTCAGGATGAATTGGACAAATTGAATCTGACTTAGTATGCAGGTAAACTCTGCAGTGAAGGTAGAGTTAAGAAGCAGGGAGAGGCAGATGCCAAACAAAGTAAGGGCTCAGACAAATCCCTGTTTATTCCATTCTTCATCCTGAAACTGCCAGATGTGATGCTATCATATTGACATGTAGGAAAGAAAGTTGTGAAGAGTACATAAGGAGGCTACAAAGGACTCATAGATAGACTATGGGACTGAGATAATGAGGAAAGAGATCAGTCTGAGGCTGGTACAGCTGGGAAAGGGAGTGAGTCAAACAGTCAGGGCAGGAAGGAACAGAGCAGAGAATGAAATAGGACTGATAAATTAAATTTTATTTCAAAGCAAGAAGCCTAACAGGTAAGACATATGAACTGAGGGCATGGTTAGGAACATGGGACTGGGTATCGGATGGAGGGGTGCTTTTCAGACTGGAGGCCTGTGACCAGTGCTGTGCCACAAGGATTGGTGCTGGGTCCACTACTTTTTGTCATTTATATAAATGACTTGGATGTGAACATAGGACGTATAGTTAGTATGTTTGGAGATGACACCAACATTGAACAGTGAACAGTGGACAGTGAAGAAGGTTACCTCAGAATACTATGGGATCTTGATCACGGGCCAATGATCTGAGGAGTGCAAGATGGAGTTTAATTCAGATAAATGTGAGGTGTTCAATTTTGGAAAAGCAACTCATAGCAGGATTTATACACTTAATGGTAAAGTCCTGGCGAGTGTTGCTGAACAAAGAGATCTTGGAGTGCAGGTTCATAGTTCCTTGAAAGTAGAGGGACAAGTAGATAGGATAGTGAAGAAAGCATTTGGTATGCTCTCCTTTATTGTTCAGAGTATTGAGTATTGGAGTTGAGAGGTCATGTTGCAGCTGTACAGGACATTGGTTAGGCCACTGTTGGAATATTGCATGCAATTCTGATCTTCCTATTGGAAGGATATTGTGAAACTTGAAAGGGTTCAGAAAAGATTTATAGGGATGTTGCCAGGGTTGGAGAATTTGAGCTATAGGGAGAGGCTGGATAGGCTGGGGCTGTATTCCCTGGAGTGTCAGAGACTGAAGGGTGGCCTTATAGATGTTTATAAAATCATGAAAGGCATTGGGTAAATAGACAATATCTTTTTCCCTGGGATTTGGGAGTCCAGAACTAGAGGGCATAAGTTTTGGGTGAGAGGGGAAAGATTTAAAAGGGACTGAACGGGCAACTTTTCCATACATTTTCCAACATGTGTGGAATGAGCTGAGAGGAAGGGGTGGAGGCTGGGACAGTTACAACATGTAAAAGGCATCTGGATGGGTGTATGAAAGGGAAGAGTTTAGAGGGATATGGGCCAAGTGCTAGAAAATGGGACTTGATTAATTTAGGATATCTGGTCAACATGGACGAGTTGGACCAAAGGGTCTATTTCGTGCTGTACATCTCTATCACTCTATGACTCTATATCCTGTTCCCTACATGTCTCCCCTGTTTGACCAAGGAAAACATCTTGATGTCCCTATATCATCTGTTTTTCACTTAAACTATCATCTCTTCTGTTATTTAATGCTGTCCCCTTATCAGAAATCTAACTTATGTTTTTCCATGTGTTTTCATTCTTGCTCCCCTATTCTGCTCCCCCAGGGTCAGTGCCTGCATATGAATGACTGTATCTCTAACTTCTTGAGTTCTAACAAAAGTTATCAATTTGAAATGTTAACTCTGTTTCTTTATCCATGGATGCTGCCAGAACTTTAGAGATTCTCCAACAATTTTTCACTTTAATTTTGTAAATCTCTCGTTTCAAGAATGGTCCTGACAGTGTTAGGACCGTCAATAATTTTTTAAAAGTTGGTCTCCAAATGGCAATTACTCACGGAATAATTAACGATCAATCAATACTGGGAAAATAAAACTATCTCCCTCCTGTGAAACATCATGGTTGTGCTCAACTACATTAAAGGCAGAATAGAAAGACATTTTTTAACAGCATTGCTGTTAAAAATGTGGAAATTCTGCATGTAGTAACTCTTCGCTAAACCTTTCAACTAGCCATCTTTGCCCCAAATGGCAGAGGTGCCACAACAATGTAACAATATATACTGAGATACATACTAACCCGAGAAAGTGATATTGTTGGGAAGTATGTCAGTGTCAGTGTGTCAGAAATACAAGCACGTAACATATATTTTTAAATTATATTGCATACATGATTCATCCATACGATATGATTTCCTGCATCAAATGCCTCTCAAATCAATGCTACTCACTAAAGCATTGTCCCAGCATTTCTCAACAAGGGAATTGACTTTACATATCTAAGACGTTGAAATAATTAGAGGATAAAAACTTTGAAGATCAATTCAAATAAGTTGCAAAATTCTGCTGCAGATTTTATCTTGAATAAGTCCTGTCGCCATCCTTTCCTTGCACATACCTGCTTCCTTTCAAGAGAAACATGCACCTGGAATCTTCACAGAGTCCTAATGGCTACAATGCTTATCTTAGCTTTCTTGACTGCCTCTCTTGGGCTGTTCTACCACAGATTACACTCTGTGACAGTTGGGACATTGATGCTCGGCTGCATTTTATCTCAGTTGTGGCAAAGTAAGAATAAAATCTGGGATCTTTAAAGATGTCTCCCCATGCATTTCTTCAGGTATGAGACATGGCTACAAACAGAGGTCAAGGGTATGCATTACAATTAGATTACTTACAGTGTGGAAACAGGCCCTTCAGCCCAACAAGTCCACACCAACCCTCCGAAGAGCCACCAGACCCATTCCCCTAACACTACAGGCAATTTAGCATGGCCAATTCATCTAACCTGCACATTTTTGGACTGTGGGAGGAAACCCACGCAGATACAGGGAGAATGTGCAAGCTCCATACAGACAGTTGCCTGAGGCGGGAATTGAACCTGGGTCTCTGGCGCTGTGAGGCAGCAATGCTAACCACTGTGCCACCAGTTCTGAGATCTCACTAAAACAATGCTATTAAAAAGCACACATTTTCTTTTTTTCTTTCCATGTCTCAGGACAAATATAGGTGGGTAATCTTTCCCCACATTCATCCCCACATCGCAAGGATGAATGCACAAAATTATATTGACAAGAAAAACGACACAAGGCCACTTCCAACAACTATTAATTAAAGATGTAGATAAAATAACTTCATAATAAAAATCAAATAATCTTCTGCTATTAATAATAGTATTTGCTTTTCACTAATTAGTGCCCTATGTCACTTGAAAGTCATTAAAATCCTTACAGTACAATTGAAATATTTGCATATGCACAATTTCAGATTGCAGTCTAATTATGATTTCTTCTACCGAAGTACTGTAATGGAGAGTGCATCTTAAAAGAGCCCCATTTCTGTGACAGTTTGAAATAAACATGTTTGTTCACTTTAATTAAAATCTGGGGAGCATTCCTCATGGACAAAAGTATAATATGCCAGCAGGGTGTTAATTTGAAGTACTGGTTTCAGCAATGTAAGTGCTGTAATGTCAGTGTTCTGTGATTAACAATCATCTACAGAGCAGTTAGAACTGTAGACCTTTTCAGGATTTTTTCTCTCTCTCATCAGTCACTCCATGGGAGCGATTAACACACACTGCAGCACATATTCATTTTCTGTAATAAGTTTGTCGGATTTGGTCGCACCATAAATTGTTTAAATTACAACTTTGATTGTGCTTCAGCCATTGCACATGTCCCATAAGAAAAGACTTTATATCAGTCAGATGTTTTCAAGACTATTGCACTGTTACTTTGGAATTGGGTTTCATGATGAATCTGTCAATAATGAAGTAAACTAGACCTTTACCATCCAACAGTAAGGATTGCCTCATCAGTTACTCTATTTTTCTTTCTTTGAATTTAGCACAATTCATTTTATTTATTTCTCCCTTAACCTCTCTTTCTTTGGCTGCTTGCGTTTGCCTTCAGTAGAATCAGCAGTGAGTATCATTCTTGTTTCTCTAGTTGCGGATTGGGCTCCCACTCCAGAGAGTTCAGCAAGTAATCTAGGTTCCCACTTCAGCACAGTGCAGTCCAAGTTGTGATGCTTTTGATGATCTATCGAGTGGAATGTTTTAAACCAGAGATGAGAGTGTTTCTGGCTGAGCTAAATTCTGTGCAGCATAGGGCTGCCATCTACATTATCCTACAGGGGGCTTTGAAAGGTTGGAGAGGTGGACTGTGGATCCAGTGGACAGCTTGTCAGCTCATGCCCCCAGCAAAAATTTTATCAACCCTCTAGTGAACCAGTTGAGGCCTTTAAGTGGGATCTAAGCAGCTGGGGAAAAGGTCCAAGCTGAAGAGCCATATAGAACATAAAACTTTACAGCGCAGTATAGGCCCTTCAGCCCTCGATGTTGCACTGACCTATGAAACCAATTTGAAGCCCAGCTAATGTACACTATTCCATTATCATCCATTTATTCAATGACCATTTAAGTGCCCTGAACGTTGTCGAGTCTACTACTGTTGCAGGCAGGGCGTTCCATGCCCTTATTACTCTCTGAGTAAAGAAACTACCTCTGTCATCTCTCTTATATCTAACACCCCTCAATTTAAAGCTACATCCCCTAGTTCTAGCCATCACCATCCAAAGAAAAAGGTTCTCACTGTCTATCTTATCTAATTCTCTGATCAGGTTATATGTTTCTATGAAGTCACCTTTCAACCTTCTTCTCTCTAATGAAAATAGCCTCAAGTCCCTCAGCCTTTCCTCATAAGACTTTCCCTCCATACCAGGCAATATCCAGTTAAATCTCCTCTGCACCCTTTCCAATGCTTCCACATGTTTCCTAAAGTGCAGCAACCAGAACTGTATGCAATACTCCAAATTCAGCCACACCAGAGCTTTGTACAGCTGCAACATGACCTCATGGCTCTGAAATTCAATCCCTCTATCAATAAAAGCTACCATACCATATGCCTTCTTAACAACTCTATCAACTTGGGTGGCAACGTACAGGGATCGATGCACATGGACACTGAGATCTCTGTGCTCATCCACACTACCAAGAATCTTACCATTAGCTCTGTACTCTGCATTCCTTTTACTCCTTCCAACATGAATCACCTCACATTTTTCCACATTAAACTCCATTTGCCACCTCTTAGCCTGGCCCTGCAGCTTATCTATGTCCCTCTGTAACCTGCAATATCCTCCCGCACTAGCCACAACTCCACCAAATTAGTATTATCCACAAATTTACTAACCCATCCAAGTCATTTATAAAAATGACAAACAGCTGTGGCCCCAAAACAGAACCTTGCAGTACACCCACTAGTAACTGAACTCCAGGATGAATATTTTGTATCAAACACCACCCTCTGTCTTCTTACAACTAGCCAATTTCTGATCCAAATCGTTAAATCACCCTCAATCCCATACCTCTGTATTTTCTGCAATAAAATTGGCTGAAGGTGAATGGTGAGGTAGTTGATACTGAAGCTGTAACAAACACCACCTCCCCACTCCATCCCATGTACCATCTTCCACTGTAATACATGGTGATAGTGAAATACTAAAAGCTAAACTACGTTAGCAGCGGTTTCTTGTGCTGCCCAGTTCTTATCTGGCTCCTAGAATCTGTTTGTGATATTAATTCAGACTCACCTCATGGTTAATCTCCCCACCTACTCCCTCGCCTTTCCCAAAAAACTATACACATCCAGTACAGTATACCTCCTCAATCCACGAGTGCAGTCCCGAAAGTAGTCTAGACTCCAGGAGGCACTGTTGGTACCAGGAAGCGATGAGCTTCTGATCCCCAGCAACTCTAAGGAACAATACCTAGTTTCTGACAGGCAGAAGTCCCACTTCCAGACCATTAAAGGCCAATTGACCATTGAAAAGCCACCATTTTTCATCCACATATGCTCCCACACATACCCCTTCCACCCACCCTTTTAGCTGGACTGACCCAGAACACATGACTCCTGGTAAATGCCAGCTTATATTTACAATAAGCTATTGTTCAGTTGCAATGTGGGATGAAACAAAAAATTTTGCTTTGAGCTAAGTGATACTGACAGATTGTTAACTACAGGGCCAGGTACTTAAATTAGACAATATTAAAAATTTGCTTTGGATTTAAGGCTACATGTTTTCAATCAACTTTCTGTTGAATGGCTGAGCAAGAGGCATATTAACTTACAGTAATCATTGTGCATGATTGATAAGTAAAATTTTAAATTGGCGATTTGTTTCAAATATCTTGTTGCAATCTTCCCATGAAATATGAACAAAGACACAAAATCAGTTATAAAATTAACTCCTTCAGTGCAAGAAAGAACTGCCTTCAAACTGTGATGTGGAGGTGCCAATGTTGAACTGGGCTGGACAAAGTCAGAAGTCACATGACACCAGTTTATATTCCAACAGGTTTATTTGAAATCACAAGCTTTCGGAATGCTGCTCCTTCATCAGGTGAAGTGTAGGGTGTAGCGCTCCAAAAACTTGTGGTTTCAAACAAACCTGTTGAACTATAACCTCGTGTTGTATGACTTCTGACTTTGCCATCAAGCTACTCCATTTATTTATATTTTCAAAATGTATACTTCTTATATATACTTTGTCGAAAATATTTGCTACCCTTAAAGCATTCAAAGTCTAAAAGCAGTTAAAAATTGACCGAGATCTCATTGATTGTTCATCTATTTTTCATTTTAAAATTCTTATATTTTTACGCAATGATATTTCAGAGCACTGTTACTTGTTTTTTCTTTAGTATGTAACTGAAGTGTGCAGATTTTTCTTATTTGTTACATTTTACACCACCAATACCTCTGTGGGGTCAAATAGATTGTTTCAAATGGCTCCTATCAATTTTAAAAGGAGTTTGCAGAACTGGTTCAAGAGTTTAAATGGCCTACTCCTGTAGCTATGTTCTAATAATTGCATTGATAAATTGATTCTGTGTGATGCACTTTGTTATTTAAATGAAAACAAAGGATAAAAATCTTTTGTCTGAAAAATTCAAATAATTTTCTTTTTGTATTCTGAAGACAATAGAGTCATTGAAAAAGTTTTGAAAACAACCAAGTTGTCTGCAGAGAGTAAAAGATACTTCAAAGTGAAAACTGTTGATTCTCCTTTCAATTGTCAATGTTGAAAGAGTTAAAATAGTGAAACATCAAAGCAATGGCATGCAATAGTTTGTATAAAGGTTACTCAGTACAAAAACAGATGTGAAGATTTTTGCCCACAGTCATGATTCCCATGAGTGAACTATGGTATTTTCCCAGATAACTAGTTTCCTGAATTCTTTGTATAAGGAGGCACTTACACCATTTATAATACAGTCTTCTGATTTTGTCTGGGACACAGAGTCATAGAGTCATAGAGATGTACAGCATGGAATCCCAGTCCCACCTGCCAGCACCTGGCCCATATCCCTCCAAACCCTTCCTATTCATATACCCATCCAAATGCCTCTTAAATGTTGCAATTGTACCAGCCTCCACCACTTCCTCTGGCAGCTCATTCCATACATGTACCATCCTCTGTGTAAAAAAGTTGCACCTTATGTCACTTTTATATCTTTCCCCTCTCACCCTAAACCTATGCCCTCTAGTTCTGGACTCCCCAAGCCCAGGGAAAAGATTTTGTCTACTTATCTTATCCATGCCCCTCATAATTTTGTAAATCCCTCAGCCTCCGACGCTCCAGGCAAAACAGCCCCAGCCTGTTCAGCCTCTCCCTGTAGCTCAAATCCTTCAACCCTGGCAACATCCTTGTAAATCTTTTCTGAACCCTTTCAAGTTTCACAACATCTTTCCGATACGAAGGAGACCAGAATTGCACGCAATATTCCAACAGTGGCCTAACCAATGTCCTGTATAGCTGCAACATGACCTCCCAACTCCTGTACTCAACACTCTGACCAATAAAGGAAAGCATACCAAACGCCTTCTTTACTATCCTATCTACCTGTGACTCCACTTTCAAGGAACTAGGAACCTGTACTCCAAGGTCTCTTTGATCAGCAACACTCCCTAGGACCTTACCATTAAGTGTATAAGTCCTGCTAAGGTTTGCTTCCCAAAATGCAGCACCTCGCATTTATCTGAATTAAACTCCATCTGCCACTTCTCAGCACATTGGCCCATCTGGTCCAGATCCTGTTGTAATCTGAAGTAACCCTCTTCGCTGTCCACTACACCTCCAATTTTGGTGTCATCTGCAAACTTACTGACTGTACCTCTTATGCTCACATTCAAATCATTTATGTAAATAACAAAAAGTAGAGGACCCAGCGTCAATCCTTGTGATCACAGGCCTCCAGTCTGGAAAACAACCCTCCACCACCACTCTTTGTCTTCTACCTTTAAGCCAGTTCTCTATCCAAATGGCTAGTCCTCCCTGTATTCCGTGAGATCTAAGCTTGCTAATCAGTCTCCCATGGGGAATCTTATCGAATGCTTTACTGAAGGCCATATAGATCACATCTATTGCTCTGCCCTCATCAATCTTCTTTGTTACTTCTTCAAAAAACTCAATCAAATCTGTGAGACGTGATTTCCCACACACAAAGCCATGTTGACTATCGCTAATCAGTCCTTGCTTTTCCAAATACATGTACATCCTGTCCCTCAGGATTCTCTCCAACAATTTGCTCACCACCGACGTCAGGCTCACTGGTCTATAGTTCTCTGGCTTGTCCTAACCATCCTTCTTAAACAGTGACACCACGTTAGCCAAATTCCAGTCTTCCGGCACCTCACCTGTGACTATTGATGAATGCAAATATCTCAGCAAGAGGCCCAGCAATCACTTCTCTAACTTCCCACAGAGTTCTTGGGTACACCTGATCAGTTCCTGGGGATTTATCCACCTTTATGCATTTCAAATCATCCAGCACTTCCTCCTCTGTAATTTAGACATTTTGCAAGGTGTCACCATCTATTTCCGTACACACTATATCTTCCATATCCTCTTCCACAATAAATACTGATGCAAAATATTCATTTAGTATCTCCCCCATTTTCTGCGGCTCCACACAAAGACTGCCTAGCTGATCTTTGAAAGACCCTATTTTCTCCCTAGTTACCCTTTTGTCCTTAACACATTTGTAAAAACCTTTGGATTCTCCTTAATTCTATTTGCCAAAGCTATCTCATGTCCCCTTTTTGCCCTCCTGATTTCCCTCTTAAGTATACTCCTACTGCCTTTATACTCTTCTAAGGAGTGACTCAATCTATCCTGTCTGTACCTGACATATGCTTCCTTCTTTTTCTTAACAAAACCCTCAATTTCCTTAGTCATCCAGCATTCCCTATACCTACCAGCCTTCCTTCACCCTGACAGGAATATACTTTCTTTGGATTCTTGTTATCTCATTTCTGAAGGCTGAGTGCAAATGGTGGGGTTAAGTGGACCCAGAAAGAGGGAGTGCAGGAGTGTCAGCCTCTGCAATTGTCCAATAGATTTAACACTGGCTGAAAGTGAGGGCTACAAGGCCCGTAGACAAACTGCCCATGACACCATGGAACAGGAAACCATTCAAATGGTGGGAATAAAAGGGAATGTATTAGGCAAGATGGGTGTGTTGCCTGCCCTGTGCCAGAGATTGGAAAAGCTGTTGACAGCTAGAAAGGAATGTGCAGTGGGAGAGGACAGATCCAGGCATCATGGTTAATGGAGGTAACAATTACAAATGAAGAACAGGAAAAATATTCTGCATCGAGACTATGACGAGTTGGGCAATAATTAAAAATGTAGAACTTCTAAGGTTATAATCTCTGGATTATTCACTGAGCTCTGAATGCGAATTGGGATACTGTGTGTAAAGCTAAAGGCGAATACATGGTTCAGAGATGAATGTAAGAGTTCTGGTTATAAAAACAAATCCAGTAATAGCTGTAAATCAGGAGAAATTTGGTGGAATGAGGATTATGAGGGAGCTGTTCCATCATCAGGTGCTGATGAAGGGCTTACGCCTGAAACATTGACTCCCCTGCTCCTCGCATGCTGCCTGATCTGCTGTGCCTTTCCAGTGCCAGACTTTTCGACTCTGATCTCCAGCCATCTGCATTACTCACTTTCTGCTAGTGAGAGAGGAAGACCTTAGACATAGGAGTTATAAGGAAAAGATCAAATGGTCATACAACTCATCCGAACAAAATGAACACACCTAAGATGTCTCTTAAGTCTTTAATCAGTTTCAAATAAACTTGTTGGACTATAAGCTGGTGTCGTGTGATTTTTGAACATGTCCAACCCAGTCCACCACTGGCACCTCCACATAATCATGAGGGAGGTAGTACCATGATAAAGGATAGAGCTGCAGATGGACAACTCATTGCATTCAAAAGATTTCATCCTTAGGTAGAACATAGAACGTAGAATAATACAGCGCAGAACAGGCCCTTCGACCCTTGATGTTGCGCCGATCTGTGAACTATTCTCAGCTCTACACTATCCCAAAGTCATCCATGTGCTTATCTAAGGATTGTTTAAATCTCCCTAATGTGGCTGAGTTGACTACATTAGCAGGTAGGATATTCCACGCCCTTACCACTCTCTGTGTAAAGAACCTACCTCTGACATCTGTCTTAAATCTATCACCCCTCAATTTGTAGTTATGCCCCCTCATACACGCTGATGTCATCAGCCTAGCAAAAAGACTTTCACTGTCTACCCTCTCTAATCCTCTGATCATCTTGTATGTCTCTATCAAATCCCCTCTTCACCACCTTCTTGCCAATGAGAACAGACCCAAGTCTCTCAGCCTTTCCTCATAAGACCTTTCCTCCAGACCAGGCAACATCCTGGTAAATCTCCTCTGCATCTTTTCCAATGCTTCCACATCCTTCCCGATATATGGGGACCAGAACTGTACACGATATTCCAAGTGTGGCTGCACCAGCGTGTTGTATAGTTGCAGCATGATATTGCAGCTCTAGAACTCAATCCCTCTATGAATGAAACCTAGCACATTGTATGCCTTCTTAACAGCACTATTGACCTGGGTGGCAAATTTCAGAGATCTATGTACATGGACTCCAAGATCCCTCTGCACATCCACACTGCCAAGAATCTTTCCAATGACTCAGTACTCTGCCTTACTGTCATTCTTCCCAAAGTGCATCACCTCACATTTAGCTGCATTGAACTCCATTTACCACCTTTCAGCCCAATTCTGCAGTTTATCCAAGTCCCCCTGCAACCTGTACCATTCTTCCACACTGTCCACTACTCCACTGACTTTAGTGTCATCTGCAAATTTATTAATCCATCCAGCTATGCCTGCGTCTAAGTCATTTATAAAAATGACAAACAGCAGTGGTCCCAAAACAGATCCTTGTGGCACACTAGCAACCGGACTCCAGGCTGAATATTTTCCATCAACCACCACTTCTTTCAGAAAGCCAGTTTCTAATCCAAACTGCTAAATCACCCTCAATTCCATGCCTCTGCATTTTCTCCAACAGCCTAACATGTGGAACCTTATCAAAGGCTTTACTGAAGTCCATGTATACCACGTCAACTGCCCTACCCTCATCTACATGCTTGGTCACCTTCTCAAAAAACATAATGAGGTTTGTGAGACATGACCTGCCCTTGACGAAACCATGTTGACTATCTGAAATCAAATTGTTGTTTACTAGATGATTATAAATCTTATCTCTTATAATCCTTTCCAAAACCTTTCCTACAACAGAAGTAAGGCTCACTGGTCTATAATTACCTGGGTCATCTCTGCTGCCCTGCTTGAACAAGGGCACAACATTTGCAATCCTTCAGTCCTCTGGTACCAAACCTGTAGACAATGATGACTCAAATATCAAAGCCAAAGGCTCTGCTAGCTCCTTCCTAGCTTCCCAGAGAATCCCCGGATAAATCCCATCCGGCCCAGGGGACGTGTCTACTTTCACTCCTTCTAGAATTGATAACACCTGCTCATAACGAACCTCGATCCTTTCTAGTCTAATATCTCGTACCTCATTCTTCTCCTCTACAATATTCTCCTTTTCCTGAGTGAACACCAATGAGAAATGTTCGTTTAACACCTCTCCAATCTCCACAGGGTCCACACTCAACTTCCCACTTCTGTATTTTATTGGCCCTATTCCTACCCTAATCACCATTTTATTCCTCAAAAACCTATAGAAAGCTTTAGAGTTCTCCTTTATTCTGTTTGCTAAAGACTGCTCATGTCCTCGCTTTGCTCTTCTTAACTCTCACTTTAAATCGTTCCTAGCTGATCTGTAACTCTTCATCGCCTCATCTGAACCCTCTTGCCTCATCAACACATAAGCCTCCTTCTTCTTCGTAACAAGAGATGTAATTTCTGTTGGAAACCACAGTTCCCCTACCTTATCACTTCCTCCTGCCTGACACGGACATACCTATCAAGGACACGCAATATCTGTTCCTTAAACCAGCTCCACATTTCCATTGTCTGCATACCCTGCATTTTGCTACCCCATTCTATGCATTCTAATTCTTGCCTAATCGCATTATAATTGTCTTTACCCCATCGATAACTCTTGACCTGTGGCATGTACCTATCCCTTTCCATCGCTAAACTAAACGTAACTGAATTATGATCACTCTCTCCAAAGTGCTCACCTACAACTAAATCAAACACCTGGCCTGGTTCATTACCAAGCACCAGATACAGTGTGGCCTCCCCTCTTGTCGGCCCTTCGACATACTGTATCAGGAAACCCTCCTGTACACATTGGACAAAAATTGATCCATCCGACGTACTAGAGTTATAGCATTTCCAGTCAATGTTGGGGAAGTTAAAGTCCCCCATAATGACCACCCTGTTCCTTTCACTCCTACCTAGAATAATTTTCCTAATCCTCTCTTCCACCTCCCTGGAACTCTGCGGAGGCCTATAAAAAACTCCTCTCCTCTCCTGTTTCTAACCTCAGCCCACACTACATCAGTAGGCGAGTCCTCATCAAAAGTTCTCTCAGCCACCGTTATACTATCCTTGACTAACAAGGCCACACCTCCCCCTCTTTTACCATCTTGCCTGTTCTTAATGAAAGATCTGAACCATGGAACCTGCAACCTGCTCACCCTGCTCTATCATGTCTCCGAAATGGCCACAACATCGAAGTCCCAGGTACCTATCCATGCTGCAAGCTCACCTACCTTATTTCAGATACTTCTGGTGTTGAAGTAGACACACTTCAAACCACTTCGTTGTCTGCCAGCACATTCCTGTGACCCTGAAATCCTGTCCCTGTCCTTCCTACTTTCATCCTCCTGTGCACTGCAACTACACCTCCGGTTCCCATCCCCCTGCTGAATAGCACCCGAATAGCACCAGCAAATTTCCTACCCAGGATATTAGTACCCCTCTGGTTCAGGTGAAGATCGTCTGTTTGCACAAGTTCTCCCTTCCCCAGAATGAGCCCCAATTATCCAAGAAGGTGAAACCCTCCCTCCTGCACCATCCGTGCAGCCACGTGTTCAGCTGATATCTCTCCCTATTCCTTGCCTCGCTATCACGTGGCATGGGTAACAAACCAGAGATAACAACTCTGTTTGTTCTAGCTCTCAGCTTCCACCCTAGCTCCCTGAAATCCTGCCTTACATCCCTATCCCGCTTTCTATCTATGTCACTGGTACCTACGTGGACAATAACTTGAGGCTGGTCACCCTCTCCCTTCAGGACCCCAAAGATACGATCCAAGACATCACAGACCCTGGCACCTGGGAGGCAACACACCAACCGTGAGTCTCATTCGCTCCCAACAAAGATGGTCTCAGAAGGATGGCTAATGAATGAATAAAGAACTGCTGCAGAAACTTAGCAGGTCTGGCAGCATCAGTCGAGAGAAAACAGAGTTAATGTCTCAAATTCAGTCATCCTTCTTCTGAAGTGACAATAAGTGAGAAAGTGTGGTATTTTATGCTGATGATAGAGAGTTGTGAGGTGTGAGGGAGTAGCAAATAGAATTCTTGGACAGAGATCCCAGAGAGAGGAAGGAAAGAGAGAGACAAAGGATGGGAAAACAAAGCGATAGCTGCTGATAAGACGAGACAGTGATAAAACTAGGTAGGGTGCTCATATGATTAAATAAAAACCGAAAGAACTGAGGATGCTGTAAACCAGAAACAAACACAGACATTGCTGAAAAAACCTCAGCAGATCTGGCAGCATCTGTGCAGAGAAATCAGAGTTAACATTTCGGGTCTGGTGACCCTTCCTCAGAACTGATGGTAGATAAAAAAATGTTGGTATATCTGCAGAAGATAGGTTGGAGGGAGGGGGTAAGAAGTAAATGATAAGTGGGGATAGAGCCGAAAGAGACAGAAGAACAGTTGGACAGAAAAAAAGAGTGGCTAGGAGGGTGACTATTAGTGGCTAACAATAGGTAGTGTGTAATGGTGGACTATGTGATAACAAGGTCTGGTGTGTGGGGTGGGGGGCTAGGACAGGGGGAAAGTTCAGGCCCTAAAATTATTTAATCGATATTGAGCCCAGAGAGCTGCAGGGCACCCAAGTGGAAAATGAGATGCTGTTCTTCCAGTTTATGCTGAGCTTCGCTGGAACACTGCAGCAAACCTGAAACAGAGATGTTGGCCAAGGAACAGAGTGATGTGTTCAAGTGGCAGGCACCTGGAAGCTCAGGGTCTTTTCTTGTGTGCAGCATGTAGATGTTCTGTGAAGCGATCATCCCGTCTACACTTGTTATCACATAGACTGCCATTACACGCCAACAATAGGTATTGTTAGCCACTAACGGTCTCCATTAATAGCCATCCACCCTCATAGCCAAAGGATATCTGGTCGGCATGGACGGGTTGGACCGAAGGGTCTGTTTCCATGCTGTATATCTCTATGACTCTATGACTCCTTTGTCTGTCCAACTGCTCTTCTCTCCCTGAGAGTTCTATCCCCACCTATCATTTATTCCTTACCCCTCCCCCCACCCTACCTTTTGCATGACCCTAGATGACAAGAGATATTGAGGCTTTGACCAGAAAAAAGGAGGTATGTCTCAGGTACAGGCAGATCAAGGGATTCCCTGGAGGTACATACGAGATACTGGAGTTTACTGAAGAAGGAAATCAGAAAGGTAAAAAGGGGGCATGAGATAACCATGGACTGAGAAGATTAGGGTGAATCCAAAGAGGTCTTTTAAGTATATTAAAGGCAAAAGACTAACAAGACAGAGAATAGGACGCCTCAGGAACCAAAGTGGACATGTATGTGTAAAACCGCAGGAAATGGACGAGGTCCTCAATGTGTTTACCAAAGAGAAAGACATGAAGACTTGGGAAGTTGGGGAAGTTAGTGGTCATATCTTGGGGACAGTCTGTATCACAATAGAGGAAGTGTTGGATGTATTAGAATGTATGAAGGTCGATAAATCTCCTGGTCCTGACCAGATATATCTAAAAACACAGTTGGAGGCAAGAGAAGAAATTACGGGGGCCATGGCTGATATTTTTGTGAGCCACGGGTGAGGTCCTGGAAGACTGGAGGGTAGCAAAAGTTGTGTCCTTATTCAAGAAGGGCTGCAAAGAGAAAACCTGCGAAGTGTAGACCAGTAAGCCTATCATCTGTGGTAGGTAAGTTACTTGAGGAGATTATGAGAGATAAGATATATATGCATTTGGAAAGACAGGGCACGATTAGGAGTAGTCAGCATAGCTTTGTGCAGGGGAGATCATGCCTCACAAATTTGTTAGAGTTCTTTGATGAAGTAACCAGGAAGGTTGATGAAGGCAGGGTGGTGGGCGTAGTCAAAATGGATTTCAGTAAGGCCTTGGATAAGATTCCACATGTAGCCTGCTATGGAAGATTATATTGCATGGAATCCAGAGGGAGCTGGCAAATTGGACACACAATTGGCTTGATGATAAGAAGCAGAGGGTAATAGTGGAAGGATACTTGTTGGAAGCCTGTGACTAGTGGAGTGCCTCAGGGATCAGTGCATGGCCTATTCCTGTTTGGGATCTGTATCAATGATTTGGATGAGAATGTACAAGGCATAATTAGTAATTTTGCAGATGACACTGAAATAGGCAGTATTATGGGCAGTGAAGGAGGTTATCAGAAATTGCAGCAGGACCTTGATCAGCTGGGGAAGTGGGCTGAGAATGGCAATGCAGTTTAACATAGATATGTGTGAAGTCTTGTTTTGGAATGTCAAAACAAGGTTGGAGTTTCATGGTGAATGGTACGTTCTTAAGGAGTGTAATGGAACAGAAGGACCTTGGAGTTCAGGTGCACGGTTCTCTGAAAGTGGAGTCATAGGTAGATAGGATAGTGAAGAAGGCTTTTGGCACACTGGCCATCATCAGTCAGGGCATTGGGTATCCAAATTGGAAAGTTATGTTGCAATTGTAGAGGACATTGGTAAGGCCCCAGTTGGAGTATTGTGTTCAGTTTTGGTCACCTTGCTATAGGAAGGATGTTATTAAAGTGGAAAGAGTGCAGAAGAAATTTACAAGGATGTTGCCTGGACTCAATGATCTGAGTTATAGGGAGAGGTTCGACTCGCTAGGACATTTTTTCTTCAGTGTGTAGGAAACTGAAGGGAGATATTATACATCATAGAATAGTATGCCACAGTACAGGCCCTTCAGCCCTCGATGTTGTGCCAACTTTTTATCCAACTCTAAGATCAAACTAACCGACATACCCTTCATTTTGCTATTATCTATGTGCCTATCCAAGAGTTGCTTAACTGGCGCTAATGTATCTGACTCTACTACCACAGCTGGCAGTGCATTCCACGCACCCGCCACTCTCTGTGTAAAGAACCTTCTTTTGACATCTCTCCTAAACCTTCTTCCAATCACGTTAAAATTATGCCCCCTCATGATAGCCATTTCCGTTCTGGGAAAAAAGTCTCTGACTATCCATTTTATCTATGCCTTTCATCATATTGTACATTTAGAGTCATAGAGCCATAGAGATGTACAGCATGGAAATAGACCCTTCAGTCCAACCTGCCCATGCCGACCAGATAGTCCAACCCAATCTAGTCCCACCTGCTAGCACCCGGCCCATATCCCTCCAAACCCTTCCTACTCATATACCCATTTAAATGCCTCTTAAATGTTGCAATTGTACCAGCCTCCACCACATCCTCTGGCAGCTCATTCCATACGGGTACCACCCTCTGAGTGAAAATGTTGACCCTTAGGTCTGTTTTATATTTTTCCCCTATCACCCTAAATCTATGCCCTCTAGTCCTGGACTCCTCGACCTCAGGGAAAAGACTTTGTCTTTTTATCCTATCTATGCCCCTCATAGTTTTGTAAACTTCCAAAAGGTCACTCCTCAGCTTCCGATGCTCCATGGAAAACAACCCCAACCTATTTAGCTTTTCCCTATAGCTCAGATCCTCCAACCCTGGCAACATCCTTGTAAATCTTTTCTGAATCCTTTCAAGTTTCACAACATCTTTCCAATAGGAAGGAGACCAGAATTGCATGCAATATTCCAACAGTGGCCTAACCAATGTCCTGTACAGCCGCAACATGACCTCCCAACTCCTGTACTCAATACTCTGACCAATAAAAGAAAGCATACCAAACGCCTTCTTCACTATCCTATCTACCTGCGACTCCACTTTCAAGGAGCTATGAACCTGCACTCCAAGGTCTCTTTGTTCAGCAACACTCCCTAGGAACATACCATTGAGTGTATAAGTCCTGCTAAGATTTGCTTTCCCAAAATGCAGCACCTCACATGCTAAGATTTGCTTTCCCAAAATGCAGCACCTCACATTTATCTGAATTCAACTCCATCTGCCAATTCTCAGCCCATTGGCCCATCTGGTCCAGATCCTGTTGTAATCTGAGGTAAGCCTCTTCGTTGTCCACTGCACATCCAATTTTGGTGTCATCTGCAAACTTACTAACTGTACCTCTTAT
>NC_057719.1:23269640-23299984 GCF_004010195.1 Chiloscyllium plagiosum
GCTCTGCCCTCATCAATCTTCTTTGTTACTTCTTCAAAAAACTCAATCAAGTCTGTGAGACATGACTTTCCACGCACAAAGCCATGTTGACTATCGTTAATCAGTCCTTGCTTTTCCAAATACATGTACATCCTGTCCCTCAGGATTCCCTCCAACAACTTGCCCACCACTGACATCAGGCTCACTGGTCTATAGTTCCCTGGCTTGTACTTACCACCTTTCTTAAACAGTCGCACCACGTTAGCCAAACTCCAGTCTTCTGGCACCTCACCTGTGACTATTGATGATACAAATGTCTCAGCAAGAGACCCAGCAATCACTTCTATAGCTTCCCACAGAGTTCTAGGGTACACCTGATCAGGTCCTGGGGATTTCTCCACCCCTATGCATTTCAAATAATCTAGCACGTCGTCCTCTGTATTTTAGACATTTTGCAAGGTGTCACCATCTATTTCCGTACACACTATATCTTCCATATCCTTTTCCACAATAAATACTAACGCAAAATACTCGTTTAGTATCTCCCCCATTTTCTGCGGCTCCACACAAAGAACGCCTAGCTGATCTTTGAGGGACCCTATTTTCTCCCTAGTTTCCCTTTTGTCCTTAACACATTTGTAAAAACCCTTTGGATTCTTCTTAATTCTATTTGCCAAAGCTATCTCATGTCCCCTTTTTGCCTTCCTGATTTCCCTCTTAAGTGTACTCCTACTGCCTTTATACTCTTCTGAGCATTCACTTGGTCTATCCTGTCTCTACCTAACATATGTTTTCTTCTTTTTGTTAACCCTCAATTTCTTTAGTCATCCAGCATTCCCTATACCTACCAGCCTTTCCTTTCACCCTAACAGGAACATACTTTCTCGTTATCTCATTTCTGAAGGCTTCCCACTTTCCAGCCATACCTTTACCTGTGAACAGCTGCTCCCAATCAGCTTTTGAAAGTTATTGCCTAATACCATCAAAATTGGCCTTTCTCCAATTTAGAACTTCAACTTTTAGATCCAGCCTATCCTTTTCCATCACTATTTTAAATCTAATAGAATTATGATCACTGGCCCCAAAGTGCTCCCCCACTGACACCCCTGTCACCTGCCCTGCCTTATTTCCCAAGAGTAGGTCAGGTTTTGCACATTCTCTCGTAGGTACATCCACATATTGAATCAGAAAGCTTTCTTGTACACACTTAACAAATTCCTCTCCATCTAAACCCTGAACACTATGGCAGTCCCAGTCTATGTTTGCAAAGTTAAAATCCCCTAGTATTCGTACAGATAGCTGATATCTCCTTCCAAAATTGTTTCTCAATTTCCCTCTGAATATTACGTGACAATACAATCCCAATAAGGTTGTCATCCCTTTTTTATTTCTCAGTTCCACCCAAATAACTTCCCTGGATGTATTTCCAGGTATATCCTCCCTCAGCACAGCTGTAATGCTATGCCTTATCAAAAACACTACACCCCCTCCTATCTTGCCTCCCTTACTATCCTTCCTGTAGCATTTGTATCCTGGAACATTAAGCTGCCAGTCCCGCCCATCCCTGAGCCACGTTTCTATAATTGCTATGATATCCTAGTCCCATGTTCTTAACCATGCCCTGAGTTCATCTGCCTTCCCTGTTAGGCCCCTTGCATTGAAATAAATGCAGTTTAATTTATTAGTCCTAACTTGTCCCTGCCTGCCCTGACTGTTTGACTCGCTTCTGTTCTCAACTGTATCAGTCTCAGATTGACCTCTTTCTTCACTATCTCCCTGGGTCCCCTCCTCCCACCTTACTAGTTTAAATCCTCCCAAGCAGCTCTAGCAAATTTCCCTGCCAGTATATTAGTCCCCTTCCAATTTAGGTGTAATCCGTCCTTCTTGTACAGGTCACTTCTACCCCAAAAAAGATTCCAATGGTCCAAAAATGTGAATCATTCTCCCATACACCAGCTCCTCAGCCATGCATTCATCTACTCTATCCTTCTTGTCCTACCCTCACTAGCACGTAGCACCGGGAGTAATCCAGATATTACTACTCTCGAGAACCTCCTTTTTAAATTCCTGCCTATCTGCAATCTCCCTTCAGACTCTCAACTTTTTCCGTTCCTATGTCATTGGCTCCAATGTGGACAATGACCTCTTGCTAGCCCCTCTCCCCCGTGAGAACATTCTGCACCCTCTCTGAGACATTCTTGATCCTGGCACCAGGGAAGCAACACACCGTTCTGATTTTTCACTGCTGGCCACAGAAACATCTGTCTATACCTTGTACTGAAGAATCTACTAATACAATTGATTGCCTGGAACCCGACATACCTCTCATTGCATTAGAGCCAGTCTCAATACCAGAAATTTGCCAATCGTGCTACGTTCCCCTGAGAATCCATCACCTTCTACCTTTTCCAAAACAGCATACTTGTTTGAAATGGGTATAGCCACAAAGACCCCTGCACTAGCTGCCTACCTCTCTTACTTTTCCTGGAGTTAACCCATCTATGTGATTGTATCTGAGACTTCCCCCCCCCCTTCCTATAACTGTCATCCATCACATACTGTTGTTGTTGAAAATTCCTCGTTGTTTCTAACTGTCTCTCCAACCGATCCATTCGATCTGATAAGATTCGCAGCCAACAGCATTTATGGCAGATATAATCCGCTGTAACCCTTAAACACTCTTTAAACTCCCACATCTGACAAGAAGTGCACATCACTCTACCAAAGGCTATTTTTGCTTCTTCACAATTTACAGATCCAGAAAATAATACTGTCTTATTCCTCTACAAACATTGCCCCAGGTTAAATTAATAGTTATGGCTTATATTTTAAGTTTAATCAAGACACATATCTCCAAAAATGTATAATCAAGAAAGAAGCCACTCTACTCACTACTGCAGACTTTCTGTAGGTCTCACTTAAAACAACAATACATTTATCTGCTTCTGTGCTGTGAACTTCACCCAGCAGTCCCTCCAAGATCAGTTGTGAATTTCACTGTTCATTAATTTTCCCAGACGCACTTCGTAGTCCAGCGATACATGAATTCAAACAGCAAAGGCAGTGTCAGTTTCTTTCTTTCTTTCTCTCTCTCCTGCACTGACCTCACCATGTGCTTCCTTTGTCTGTTCTTCTCCCTGTTAAAACTGCTGTTGTTTTGACTTTTTTTTCCAAAGTTCCAAAACAATGCAACAGCATATAAAACAGTAATTGCTGCTCCTGGAATTCGAGGAAATCACCTCCAGCACCTAAAATACCTCAAAAAAGGAGCAGCTACTACAGCCAGAAATTTTTCCCATCCTCCATCTTGGATTAACCAGTATCCTTCAGTTTCTGTTAAGTCACCTCTCATCCTACTTCACTCCAATGGGAAAAGCCCTAGCTCCCTCAACCTTTCTTCATAAGACATCCCCTTCAGTCCAGGCAGCATCCTGGTAAGTCTCCTCTGCACCCTCTCTAAGGCTTCCACATCTTTCCTATAATGAGGCATCTAGGAGAAAGTGAGGACTGCAGATGCTGGAGATCAGAGCTGAAAAATTCCTGAAGAATTCCTGAAGAAGGGCTTATGCCCAAAACGCCGATTCTCCTGCTCCTTGGATGCTGCCTGACCCTGCTGCGCTTTTCCAGCAACACACTTTTCAGCTATAATGAGGCAACCAAAATTGAACACAATATTCCAAGTGTGGCATGAAGTGTATAAGATCATGAGAGACATGGATAGGGTGCATGTACTCAGTCTTTTTTCCAGGGTTGGGGGATCCAGGACTAGAGGACTTAAGGATAGAGGGGAAAGAATAAAAGGCAACCTGAGGGGTAAGGTTTTTGCACAGAGGGTGGTATGCATATGGAATGAGCTGCGAGCAAAAGTTGTTGAGGCGGGTACACTAACAACATTTAAAAGGCATTTAGACAACTACATGGATAGGAGGGGTTTAGAGGGATATGAACCAAGTGCAGGGAAATGGTGTTAGCATTGATAGACATTTTGGTCGGCATGGACCAATTTGGGCCAAAGGGCCTGTATCCAAACTGTAGGACTCAATGACTCTATCACTCTATATAAACCAACATTTTCCTAGCTACTATCAGTTCTGAAGATGGGTCACTAGATCCAAAATGTTAACTCTGATTTCTCTTCACTGATGCTGCCTAATGAGCTTTTCCAGCAACTTCTGTTTTTGCTTATGTGACTAGTTACAAATGAGTTGGCTATGCAGCCCATGCGACACAAGACTTGGGGGGGGGGGGGGGCGGTGGTGTGGGGAGGCTAACCAAGACAGAGGACAGTGATCACATTCTGAAATTGTTAATCTCAATGTTGAGTCCTTCAGGCCATGAAGTGTCTTGGCCAACAAAAAAAGAAATTGCCGCCGACTCTCAGCAGGTTTGGTAGTGTCTGTAGAGAGAAAACAGAGTTATGCATAAATGGTCTTTGTCAATTGGGAGAATAGTACAAGTGGAAGCTCTTGGGAGTCTGTGCCAAACTTCAAATTGTTTCAATTCCATCAATGACTTAGATGAGGCGAATTAAAACATGGCAGATAAATGTTCAGAGGATACCAAGGTAGGTAGGAAATTATGTCGTGAAGAAGCCATAAGAAGTTACAGACAAATAGAGATATGCTGAGTGAGTGGAAAAAATCTGGCAGATGAATTATTGGTGGGAAAATATATAAAGTTGTGCACTTTGGTAGGAAGAATGAGTAAGCAGAGTATTATTGAAATGGAGTATGGCTGGAAAGGTCCAATGTGCAGAGGGAATTAGGTGTCCTTGTGCATGGGTCACAAAAAGTTAGCAATCAGGTTTAACACATAACCAAGAAGGCTAATGGGATGCTATCCTTTATTATGAGTAAGGACGTTATGATGCAGTTATGGAGGACATGGGTAAGACTGCAGCTTGAATACTATGTGCAGCTTTGGTTTCCTTATTTAAGGAAGGATATAAATGCATTCGATGTGGTTCAGAGGACTTTACTAAATTGATACCTGGAATGAATAGATTGGCTTATTTGGAAAGGTTGGACAGTCTGAGCTTGTTTTCACAGTCTACTGATTGTAATGATGTCAACCAACTGGATCTCATGTAACATGAATTCCCTGATTGGGGTTATTAACCTGGTCCAATCAGGGCGCCCTGGCTGACGGATAAAACAGGAGTGTCAGAGGTTCTGTTCACTCTGAGAGCTGGCTCTGAGGAAGCTGGATCAGTGTCAAGTTCTATGTACGTGTAAATAAAATGACAAGGTACCGGCCTGTGTGAAGTTATTTCACACCAGAATTTAGAGGAGTGAGGGTGATTCAATTGAAGTTTATAAGATCCCGAATGATCTTGATAGGGTGATCATGGGAATGATTTTCCCTCTTGTAGGTGTGCCTGTAACTAAGGGACTCCATGCTAAAGTTAGGGGGTTGTCCCTTTAGAATAAAGATGAGGAGACGTGTTTTTTTTTCAGAGGGTGGTACAGCATCAGAAATTGGAGGTGGAATCAATAAATATTTATTGTGGTAAAACAAATCTTGTTAAGTAGGGGAATAAAATGTAATAGATGGGGGTGAGATAGTATATGAAACAGGTCAGTCACAATCTCGCTGAATGGCGGAGCAGGCTCACGGTGTTGAATTGTCTCCTTCCACTCTTATTTAGTTTGTTCATATAAAACTCTCCCACTCCATCCCCATGGGTTTTGAGGCACTTGTTTTCATTAACAGTCATGAACGTTGCTGAAGATATCTAAACTCTGCAAATAAATTGCTAATTCATTAACAATACCATCAATAATTTTGTGAGTTGGAAAAGATCTCATGTAATATCAAATTCAGACAGAAAACAGACAGCCAATTCACAATGTGACCAGAATAAGTGGCATTTGAGTTGTTGTGACAAGAAGACAATTTGGCTGCGTTATTGTACTCAACTCTGGCCCGAAAAGAGAAGATCACCCATTTTTCAAGTATTAAATATCCCAGCTTAACATCAAATCCTAGATTTTTAAACAGAGGCTGCAAAATCCAAATCTCCCTGAAGGTGTCCTACAGTTCAATCTCCTAATCTACCATGGATTGTTGTATCTCCCAAGTAATGTCATTCAGAGAGCCAAACCTTGAAGCTATCACAGGAGGGAAATTATGGGTAGACAAGAAACCATAGATAATGTGGAAAATCGAGGATAAGGGGAGGAACTACCTACTAAAGCAGCAATGTTACAAATCATTAAGGATATCTTCTCTTCTGCACAGTAATCTCACTTCAACCTGCTCCTCATAGTAGATTAGATTACTTACAGTGCGAAAACAGGCCCTTCAGCCCAACAAGTCCACACCGAACATCTGAAGAGCAACCCACCCAGACCCATTCCCCTACACCTAACACTACGGGCAATTTAGCATGGCCAATTCACCTAAACTGCACATCTTTGTACTGTGGGAGGAAACCGGAGCACCTGGAGGAAACCCACACAGACACAGGGAGGATGTGCAAACTCCCCACACAGACAGTTGTCCGAGTTGGGAATTGAACCCAGGTCTCTGGTGCTGTGAGGCAGCAGTGCTAACCACTGTGTCACCATGCTGCCCAATGCAAAGAGTGGCAAATGTCTCAACCAGTACTCCTGTTCACCTTCTTGATGCCCTTAACCACCTTGTCTGATGGATGTTTTTCTTAAATAACTAAAAACATTAAAATTGCATCAAAAACAGAAAACAAAACCTTTTGGCTTCATGATTTGCTCTGTAGGAGTTAATGTTGGACCCTACATTAACCTCAACCCAATTTGATAATGTTTTAAGAACTCAATTGGCAAAAAGACAGAATCTCTTCAGATCTCAAAGATGACAGATCTATTAACCTAGATCTCTTCTCAGTCTTAACAATAATATCTATATTATTAATGCAATTTGTACTTGATTCCTGTCATGCAATAAACTACACAGTATTTTAGTCAAGAGTCTCTTCACATTCAGATTTACCAGCAGTTTTACTCTATCACTGTCAGTTAAGTAGGTCTTTAGACCCACCTAATGAAAGAAGATCGCAGCAACAAACCTACTCAGCCACAAGCTGCTTGTGGTTAACATCAAAGCAAGTGTAACAGAACATGGGAACAGGGTCTGCAAATATATTTTGGACTATTTATAATGGTGGCGGGCAAGTGGCGATGTGGAATGATTGAGTTGAATGTCTTATTTCTTTGCTGGAACATCTATGTGTTAACATTGAACTCTTCATTGGGAGAGTATGTAATGAGAAACTAGGCCAGGATACTTCTCAAACCTGCTCCCTCGCCCTCTGGAGAAGAGAGAGCAGTTCACCGAGCTCTGATGAACGGTCATCCAGACTCGAAACATTAGCTTGTCCTGTCTCCATGGATGCTGCCTGACCCACAATGATCTCCAGCATTTGTTGTTTTCACACCTAGAAAAGTGCCTGTAGTAATAATTTGTAATAAACTAAATGAAGAACTGCCAAGTTGACTTCCTAAGAAGAAATAATTAGGGTATTGCAAGATGAAAATGTCAAATTAGTACCACATGGGAACCTGTCAGGACTGGTAGTGCAAACCTAAGTGGATTAATTAACTTTTAACTTTTACATAGACATGAGATGGAATACATTGAACGTTAGCATTGTTTTTGGGAAAGCGAGCTGCAACCCTTCAGGTACAAAATATTTAAAGACATTTGACCCTGGGCTGAGAATGCAAACTGGCATTGAAGAGAAATTAGGGAGACTGAAGATAGGTTCAAGAAAGTGGGTTTTAAGGTATGTTTAGAAGTCAGCAGAAAAGCACAAGTTGGCTGATGGCTCTGCTGTTTGCAGGAATCTGGGGACAAGGCGAGGTCATTCTTGATTAAAGTGGAAAGAGGAGGGCAGATTAGCAGGGCAGGCAGATTTCAACAGCATACTTGCTGAGTCATTGAGGGACTAACAGAGAAGTGCATCTCTGCATTGATGGAATGAGAGACAATGAGCGAAGGAAGGTTGTAATAATGTGGGTGAATTGAACTTTGTACAGGTTTCAATGTAGGTAGCAGGGTTATGGATAGGATGTTGTTGTGCAGAGTATTTGAAAAATTAGGCCTAGAGGCAACAAAGGGAAACTTTCAGTGCTTATGGGAATAAAGTAAGAATCGAATCATATGATATTTCAGACATGGAATAGGATTTGAACAAACAATCAACCGATTCAGAAGTTGGAGAGTTAACAACTAAGATTTATCTCCATGTTCTTGATGCGTCATGACTATAATGCACAGAAAAAGTGTAGTCAAGCTTCAGCAAATTATGGAAATATCTCTCAGTAATGCTAAGAAGAGATAAACATGAATGAGGGCTGATTTTAAAGCCTATTTTTGAGCATATAACTGATGCATGCCTGAACCAGGAGACTGAAGAATTTTTCTCTATTGACCCTTGACTTGTATGGTAATATGCATGACAAGCTTCCAGTACCTGTTATGTACGTTGCGGGTAGTTTAGCTGTGTGGTCAAATGGAACTTGGGGCACTCAGTAAATCTCGAGAAGAATGAAGGGAAGGGAAATTGGTGGAGTGTTGGTGAGTGATGGCCAGCAGTATTTTATATTGCTGAAAGGAGTATTGCTGATCCTTCTGCCTCCACATCAAGGCTGAAAGAAACGTTTATATTATTGTGATGGCAGACTCCAGCAATTCCCCTTAAGGCTTGCTGGTTAGGTCACTTCCAAACCAGGTTGTACTGAGGACAGAAAAACCCCAGGGCAGAATCTTATAGTGGCCTATAGTGAGATTTGTGATCGAATCAGACAAGAAATGCAGTAAACCCCATCCCAACGTTGGGAGCAATTCACTGCATCTTTCGTTGTATTTACCAAGCAGTGAGGTAGGTTTCATGCTAGGGAGCAGTGAGTTGCTAATTAAGGAGAATTAAAACTTGCTAAATGCCTTTTAATATCACAATTCACTTCATTAATAATCAGTTTACCGTCTTACCAAATGCACTAAATGAGCTTTAACATCAAGAATTCTCGAGATGGAAGTCAACGTGGGTACCTGATGATTTCAGCTCCATGTTGCTCAGCACCAAACAACATCTCATACCACAATCTTTTCTGAGGGGCATGGTGGCTCAGTGGTTAGCACTGTTGCCTTCACAGCACCAGAGACCTGGATTCAATTCCAACTTCAGGTGAGTATCTATATGGAGTTTGCATATTCATCTTGTGTTTGTGTGGATTTTCATTGGGTGCTCCGGTTTCTTCCCACATGCCAAAGATTAGATTACTTATAGTGTGGAAACAGGTCCTTCGGCCCAGCAAGTCCACATCGACCCGCCGAAGCGTAACCGACCCAGACCCATTCCCCATTTACCCTTTCACCTAACACTATGGGCGATTTAGCATGGCCAATTCGCCTAACTTGCACATTTTTGGATTGTGGGAGGAAACCGGAGCACCCGGATTTGCAGGTTAGGTGAATTGGCCATGGGGAAAGGATCGGTGGGATGCTGTTTGGAGAGTCCGTGCAGACTTAGATTAAATTACTTACAGTGTGGAAACAGGCCCTTCGGCCCAACAAGTCCACACCAACCCGCCGAAGCGTAGCCCACCCAGACCCATTCCCCTACATTTACCCCTTCACCTAACACTACGGGCAATTTAGCAGTGCCAATTCACCTAACCTGCACATTTTTGGACTGTGGGAGGAAACCGGAGCACCCGGAGGAAACCCACACAGACACGGGGAGAACGTGCATTGATGGGCTGAATTATTTCCATGTTGTAGGATTCTATGATCGTCATGGCATCTCTCCAATCCAATTGCAGGCTGCTTAGGAAGCGCACAGAGACTTGCAACATAGAGTATACCAACAGTTAACTTCAGAAGGCTGCTGCAAGGTCAAATTGCTCACAGAGACAGGCACCAAACTCATGAACTGGAGCTGGCTACATCTCAGGGCTGGTTGCTTACTCTCAGATCACTTTCTTCTTTAGTTCCTGCCTACATACTCATCAAATCCTAGCCTTGCCTTTTTAAAACTTCATTCATGGAATATAGATATCATGAAGTGGCTTAATTTTTAACAACTGCTGCCTCAAAGCGCTAGGGACCCAGGTTCGATTCCATGCTTGGGCGACTGTCTATGCAGAGTTTCCTTCAACACCATCCCTGAGTCTGTCCTGGTTTCTTCCCACAGTCCAAAGATGTGCAGCGAGGTCAATTGACCTTACTAAATTGCCCGTAGTGACAAGGGAAAAGTAGGGTTATAGGGGTGGGTCTAGGTGGGATGCTTTTCAGAGGGTTAATGTGGACTCAATGAGACAAATGGCTTGCTTCCATACTGTAGGGTTTCCAAAAATAAATTCAACAGCCAGACCAGTATTTCTTGCTAATTTTTTCATTGCTCAGAGGGCAGTTGAGTGTCAGCCTCATTGGAAATCCGATTTCCTCCCCTAAAGGACATTAGTGAACCAGATGGGTTTTTCTAACAATCAGCAGTGATTTTGTGGTTGTTATTAGACTCTTAATCCCAGATTTCTATTCAAATTCTATCTGCCATGGTGGACTTTGAAACCATGTGTTTCCCCAGTGTTTATTGCCCGTCCCTAGTTGCCCTTCAGAAGGTTGTGGTGAGCTGCCTTCTTGAACCGCTGCAGTCCACTTGCTATGGGTGGACCTATGATGCAATTGGAAAGGGTTTTTGACCAAGCGGTGGTACATTTCGAAGTCAGGATGCTGAGTGGCCTGCAGGGGAACTTGAAAGTGGTGGTGGTCACATGCGTCTGTTGCCCATGTCCTTCTAAAACAAGTGGCAGAGCATGAGCCATTGGTGGGAGATAGGTAGAAGAGATAGAGTGATTGAAACAGTAGAGGAAAGAGTGTGCCACTTGCCTTAGAGAAGCTCATTGTTATTCTTCTGGCACAGTTGACAATTCTCTGCTCCATGGAGACTTCCTTGATCCGAGTGACGGTCTTGGACCAGGCTGCAAGAGTTGTGGGCTCCTCTGCTGGTGCTCTGGAAGGAAGATCCCCCCCCCCCTCCTTTACACTACCCCATCCACCAAAATCTCTTGGTCGTTGTTTGAGAACCAATATGCCATCTTCCCCTTCCCCCACATCCTCGCACTGAGCAAAGTAGATTTGGAGTTCCAGTGCTCATCCAGATGCCTGGTGGCCTTTAAAATATAGCATGAATACCAGGGATGCTGGCCTTGGTGGATATCCAGTAAGTTGTTTGGTAAATGATGCTTGGTAAGATGTGGTTCAAATCAGACATGAAGGACATCATAGAGCCAGATGAAAAGATGATGAAGCGAGTTTGGTAAAATACATCAATAATAGAGCTAGGCCTCACAATGAGAAACTCTCCAAAATACTCAAGACAATGTGGACTTTGCCAAAAAAATTAAGAAGCAGTTCCAAGTGTCAATTCAAGTATGGACAAATAAATGTTATGGATGAGCCTGAAAGAGTTGCAGGATCTTCATTTCATGTTGAACTGAGGCCTGTGCAGCTCGTTGCTAAAATCTGGATCCTGACTAATTTACAAGTGGTCTGGGTGCAGGGCACAAATCAGAAATAGACATTCCTAATGAGTCATGACTGTGACAGTAACAATATGTTGTGAGATTAAATCTTCTTTTTTCATTTGACTGTGCACTTCAATACTTAGTGAATTATCATTTTCAGCAAGGTTAGCAATTGCAGTTTATTAAATTAGAACACTTTTAGTAAGTTTACTTCTTCACTATTTTAATGGGGCTGCTAAACTATTTAAAACAAGTAGTTCAACGCATCTCTTAAAATAGCCAACACTTTATATGGTCTTATAAAGGATATGGACAAATTTACTGGAGTAACTTTTAAATTAAGTAAAGATTATAATGTGCTTATCTATATCAATCCATAAAATGTTGGATTTCAAACCAGTAGCTCCTTTGACGTTATTCCAAAGTTTTACTTGGATTGATCCTTTTGTCAAATCTTTCCAATTCACTTGGAGTCTTTACGCTGAAATTGTGTTTTGAATTACTACTGGTTTGTTATAAGCACAATATTTTTAACCAGTTGCCTTTTCTTTAATACAGTACTCAAAGTATGAATTATCTCTGTTATTCAATACTAACAACGGGTGCATTAACTCTTACAGATATATGTTTTGGGCATTTTTCCAGATTCCTGAGACAGTTCTACTGTCAAAAAAAACCAACTTGTCAGACTACGCCTGAGAGCTCATTACAAGGTTTTAGCTTTTACCATGATATAATGAAGTCTAATTGCATTTAGGTTTCCACACAGTTCATGGAAAATTGAATAGTTTGTGATTTATCTCTTAGACCATGACATAAGCACTCTTTCAGATGATGATGGCCCAACTGAAATGCACATTATCAGATATTATGCTTAATTATTTTAAACCAGATAGATTGCCATGCACATGTACTGTCAGTACACAAATTACTCTTAAAAAGATCTATGCCATCACTACATAATTGAATATGTTTACTTTCGCTTGCAAATAGAACTCCAGAGTGCAATTGCAAGGTGATAAAAGTCACTGATCCATTCATCTTCTGACAAAGTGGTAAATATAAAAATGATTACTCAGATTAAATTTAGCCTCATGAAAAAATGGAAAAAGTTGTCAGCAAAAAGGTCACCCAACATATCAATGTTCTGCTACATGTCAAAGAAGATGGCATGAACATTCATTTCCTTAAGTTCATAGTGACGCCTATCCACTTAGCAGGAAGGTAGACAGCTTTCCAAGTATAAAATGTACACTCACGGGTTTATATTTCCTCCATTCCTCGGCAGTGCGTGGGAAATTCAAGTTATACTTTTCCTGTGCTATTTCTCTTCAGGGCCATTACAGGAAACAGCCAAACTAGAAATGCCTCCAAACTGAAAGGAGACAAATCCACATTTGAAGAGCATTAAGTGAAACTACTTAACCTTTTTTTTCACATTAATGCCGTGGGTCACTTTTTGTAAAGAACAGTATGGAGATAGGGAAGTCTATAAATTGGTGACAATCTTTCAAGAATGGATGCAAGCAGCCAAGTGAAAATATAATATTTATGCTGCATTAAAGATGAGCAAGCAAGATCTGGCCAGTGCTAGTAATTAAAAATATTTCTGAACAGCAAAGCTAAATTAATAATGGATTAAACAAAGAAATGTTGATTTTGCACAGAGTAGCTTATTTGACTAAAAGCTTTGTCACATGATCTGGCATTTGTTTAAACAAAAAAATCTATTTTGGTTTGTCTGAATAGAGCAAAAATTTGAAAGGTTGTCCATTTTCACTCAAGGAGGAAAGATTAGAGCTAGAATTTTTCAATAATTCGATGGGGTGCTTAAATCCTGACTAAAGAGCTTCTGAGAGCACCATGTTGTCTCCATTGGGGAAGACACACCACATGAAGTGCCAATCAAGTGACGGGTGTTAGAGCTTCAGGATCAAGGAACATGGGGGAGGAAGTCCCATTGACCCCCAACCCCCACAAGAGCTGCTGATCAATCAGGGGCTGGCAACTCTCCATTGCATTTGTATCATTGGAGTAGTAGTAGTTGCTGGCAATACACCCAGCAGTGGGTGAGCATCAGCAAAGAACCTAGAACACTCAGGCTGCATGTAAGTGGGGGCAGGATGAGAGTCATAAGGAGCAGGTAGCTGGCTACATTGGTGAGAGGGGGTGCAGCACATAATCTTTCAATAAACACTCCTTCCCAAAGTCAAGTCTCTTGATGAGGCACAGACTTTCCTGAGAACCACTTAAAGACACGAATGGTAGAAAGCCATTCTCAAACCATTCCAGTTCAGGGCAGAGACAGGAGAGATTCAGAGTCCCTCCCCATTGTTTGCCACCAACATCACCATGTTCCCACACATCAATAATAACCTTAGGCCTGGACGTTAAATCACATCCTGTATTGTTTTTGGCTGTGGTTCGCGAGAAATATATTCTATTTCTCCAAGTGTTGTGCCAAGTCTCTTATTGAAGAAATAATTATGATGCAAGACAACTTTTATGCAATATTTTAAATGAAATGGTTTTAATTTGCTGATTTTCTTTTGTCATTTCACATTTAGTATACACCACATTTCCTACATTATTAATTAGTGGTAAAAGTGAATGCAAATTAATCTTCAGAATACAAACTACCGGTCTTCCTCATGAAATCTTATCAGGGCCTTTTTATTTTCTCGAAAGACTTTGACTCCTTTTTGGGGGATGTTTCAGAGGAATTCAATTCCCCATTATATCTCAGTAACATTGGCATATGGCACCAGTCTGCTTTATTATTGATTATTCCATATGTAAGAGGAAAAGATAAGCCAAGGTCTAGATTTTTGACCTCATTCGGCACCCTTGCAGGGTGCAAACAATTCAGAATCATGAATCAAATTGATTCTGTTCCTCTTCAGCTCCTACAGTTTAATACCTGACCCTTTACACTAGTTATTGTTCAGACTAGGGCTATCAAAAAGCATGACTTCAATATCTGCAGTTGAAACAGGAGTTGGCCAGCACTGCTGTTTAACATCAATTTCTAAAGGAATATCAAACATTTTCCAGTTTTATCTGACAGAAATGTGCTTCGTAGCTTCCTGTGTTATTCATTCAACATGACTGACTCTAAATACCTTCGTATATCTGCTATTTAAGTATGTAAAGGTCTAAAAGAATTAACACTGAACACAAGGTACTCTAATGTTGGGGAGAAAATAATTTAGGATCTTGGAGGAGTAAGGCCTACAATGTCATAGTCACTGTAGCAATGTCACATTAATGTAACTTGTGCATTTCCTGTGTTGCAATAAACTACATCTTGTTCAAAACAAGACCCTCTTTTCATTACACTACTAAGTAAGACCATAACGCCATAACACAAAGGAGCAGAAAGTAGGCCTTTTGGCCCACCATGCCTGCTCTGCTGTCAATCATGGCTGATAAGTTTTTAAACTCCATTTTCTCATTTTCTCCCTGCAACCTTTGATCTCCTTCGCAATCAAAACTTATCTATCTCTGTTTTAAATAAACTCAATGACCTGGTCTCCATAGTCTTCTTTGGCAATGAATTCCACAGATTCACAACGCTCTGGCTGAAGAACTTTTTCCTTATCTCCTTTCTAAAAGGTCTTCCCCTTACTCTAAGGCTGTGCCCTTGGGTCCTCAGCTCTCCTGCCAATGGAAACATCTTCTCAATATCCACTTTGTCCAAATCATTCAGTATTCAGACAGTTTCAATCAGATCCCCCCTCATCCTTCTAAACTCAATCGAGTATAGTCCCAGAGTCCCCAGACGATCCTCATATGTTAAGCCTTTTCATTGCCGGGACCATTCTCGTGAATGTCCTCTGGATCCATTCAAGGGCCAATACATCTTTCCTGAGGTACGGGATCCAAAATTGCTCACAATAATCTAATTGTGCTCCAGCCAGAATCTCAGAAGTATACCTTTGCTTTTATATTCTCATCCTCTCAAGATGAATGACAACATTGTATTTGCCTTCCTAACTACTGACTCAACCTACAAGTTTACCTTGAGAGAATCCTAGGCTAGAACTCCCAAATCTCTTTGCACTTCAGATTTCTGAATGTTCTCTCCATTTAGAAAATAGTCCATGCCTCTATTCTTCCTACCAAAGTG
Organism: Chiloscyllium plagiosum; assembly: GCF_004010195.1. NCBI lineage: Eukaryota > Metazoa > Chordata > Chondrichthyes > Orectolobiformes > Hemiscylliidae > Chiloscyllium > Chiloscyllium plagiosum. Next base: position 23,285,256 of record NC_057719.1, read on the forward strand.
CATGACCTCATACTTACACACATTGCATTTCATCTGCAACTTCTTTGCCCACTCTCCTAACCTGTCCATATTCTTCTGCAGTCTCCCTGCATCCTCAATACGACCTGCCCCTCTATCTACCTTTGTAGCACTTGCAAATTTAGCCAGAATGCCCTCAGTTCCTTCATCCAGATCATTAATGTATAAAGTCAAAGGTTGTGGTTCCTATACCTAACCTTTGTGGAATACCACTAGTCACTGGCTTCCATGCTGAGAAGGATCCTTTTATCTGCTTTCTGCCAGACAGACAAGCTTCTATCCATGCTAGTACCCTGCCGTTGACACCATCTTACTCAGTAGCCTCCTGCGCGGCACTTCATCAAAGGCTTTCTCAAAGTCCAGGTAGATAACATCCATTGGCTCTCCTTGGTCTAACCTGCTCATTACTTCCTCAAAGAAGTCTAGCAGATTTGTCAAGCATGACCTCTCCTTGATAAAACCACGCTGACTTTGCCCTATCTTACCATGCATTTCCATGTTTTCAGAAATGTCATCCTTCACAATGGACTCCAAAATCTTACTAATGACTGAGGTCAGGCTAATCGGCTTATAATTTCCTGTTTTTTTTTTGCCTTGCTCCCTTCTTAAATGGGAGGGGTTATATTAGCGATTTTCTAGTCCTCCAGGACCCTCCCAGACTCCAGTGATAGCTGAAAGATCACTACTGAAGCTTCCACTATCCCTTCAGCTATTTCCTTCAGAGCTGTAGGGTATAGCCCATCTGGTCCAGTCTTTCAGATCTTACAATTTTTTGAACACCTTCTCCTTAGTGATGGCCACCAAACTCAGCTCTGCCCCCCTACCCCGACTTTCTTGAATTAGTTTTATAGTAGTTTTATAGTACCACACCAAAAAAAAACATGCACTGCAGCTTCCTGCCAGAAGATAGCAACAGATTAATCTTACAGTGAGCAATTGTACAAACAGCTCATAGAATATCCACATGGGATCAATGTGGATTTCACTAGTTTCCCCATTTCCCTGCCCCTCCCTTATCCCAGTCCCAACCTTCCAACTTGACACCACTCTCTTGAACAGTCCCACCTGTCCATTTTCCTTCCAATCTATTCACTCCACCCTCCTCTCTGACTGATCACTTTCATCCCCACCTTCATCTACCTATCGCATTCCCAGCTACCTTCCCCCTAGTCCCACCCCCCTCCCATTTATCTCTCAGCTCCCCTGGCCCATAAACCTCATTTCTGATAAAGGGCTTGTGTCTGAAAAGTCGATTCTCCTGCTCTTCAGATGCTACCTGACCAACTGTGCTTTTCCAGCACAACACTCTTCAGCTCATAGAATATGAAGACCAGCTGTAAGGGTTGATCAGACAACACAGTGGCAAAAGGTATGGATTCTGTTTAGCTGCCTCCAAGTGATGGAGGTGAATACTTCTTCAGATAAAATTTTAAGAGGCTGCTTATTCAGACAGTCAGCAGTAGGAAGAGCTGAATATTCACAAACCCCACTGAAAGGAATCTCATGGCAAGCTGCAGAAAGGCAGAATCGACAGTCAATAGTGAAATATTTCAGACCTGGTAAGAGACACGCAGCAGGAGGAATGTGTTCAAAACTCCCTGGAGCTGAAGTAGTAGTGACTCCAAGACAGTGACAGATTGCATCAGGTGCTGATGGTCTGTAGTCGCAGTCCCAGCTCAGTTTCAGCCAGATAGTGACTAGGCATTTGAGGATTGATGTGTAAAGTTCAAATCCCTGATGGATGAAGGATACCTTTTTTAAAAAATGCAAATTTACAGGTGGAAAAGCAAAAAGTAAGAGAAATACGTCGATCTTATATTGAACATTACCACCAACAAAGATCATGAAGAAGCAGTGCTCCTAAAGCTTGTGATTTCAGATAAACCTGTTGGACTATAACCTGTTGTCGTGTGACTTCTGACTTTGTCCACTCCAGTCCAACACTGGCACCTCCACATCAGAAGGAAAGTGACAGAAGGACATTTTCAAAGATGGGATAGACAAGGCCTCATGAAAGAAGAATATCAGGACACTTTGTTAAGGCACTTGAAAAAAATTAGAGATCCATTATTAAAACCACAGTAAAGGCTGGAAGCATTTATTGAAACCACAGATGACTGAAATCTTTCAGGGAAACCAAGAGAGAAACGGAACCACAGACTGCAGGAAGGTCTGCACTATATCAGAAGATCTGGGCCAAAACCTATTATCGTTTTATCATGATGGAGAAATTGGATACTCCATAAATAGCCTGAGTCAGTAAGCCAGTGAAAATTCTGTCAAGTTCATTCAACGACGGGCAACACTTTTGTTTGTTTTACAATGAAATTAGAACTTATTAATTTCAAAAGATTTTGATCTGCTCCATTCAACAGTAGCCCCAGTGGAATTGCAGTGAATCGTTGGCACCAACTTCTGGAAATCAATAATTAACTGCTCATGTGCAGATGACGGGATTCCCGTTCGATCTGGAATTTTGATTTAATTTTCTCTCCACTGAGGCTGCTGATTATTTCCAGCATTTTCTATTTTCTTGCCAGAAATTGTCGTCAGTCTCACAGTTACTGGGAAGGTGATGGCCTAATGGTATTATCGCTCAGCTATTAATTCAGTGATCCCAGTAATTTTCTGAGACCCAGGTTCAAATCCTGCCATGGTAGATGTTGGCACCTGCATTCAATGAATATCTGGAATTAGGAGTGTAATGATGACCATCAAACCAATGTTAATTTTCAGGAAAAACCCATCTACTTCACTAATGTCCTTTAGGGAAGAAAATCTGCCATCCTTATCTGCTATGTCTACACATCACTCCATACCCAGAGCAATGTGGTTGACATTTAACTGCCCTTGGGTCAATAGGGAAGGGTAATAAATGCTGGCCTGGCAAATAACACCTCCGTCTTCTGAATGAATTTAAAAAAGCGTGACAGGAAAGCTTAGTCATCGTTACAACAGCAAAATCCAGGTATAATGGTTTGTAGAAATTGAGTAATAATAAGCAATGTCGCAGTATAATAACTTGATAGTTTCTTGGGCAAGTTATTAAATATTATAGGAGTCTCACTCTCTCTTTCTATCTCTCTCTCTCCCTTATGAGTAACCTTGCTGTGTTGACAAACAGTACAAGACAAAAGAGCAGAAATAGGCCATTTGTCCGATTGAGTCTGCTCCGTTACTCAATAAGATCATGGCTGATCCGATAATCCTCCACGTTCCTGCCTTTTGTTTGCATCCCTTGCTTTCTGTACTGATTAAAGGAGTGTTTATCTCAGCCTTGAATATTCAGCCTCTACAGTTCGCTGTGCTAAAGAGAGAAAAAATTCCTCCCTCTCTGTCACAAATAGGTGACCCCTTACTCTGTGATTATGCTTCCTTGTCCTAGACTCTCCCAAAGGGACAAACGAGCTCTCACTGGACAGTGTTGACCATTGTCTTGACAAAGGCATATCTTTTGCACACTTAGAAACAAAGCCTTCTGAGATTTGAAATGGGGTAGGACAGTGTCATGACCCAGATTGTAAACCAATAGTTTGAGTAAATGATAAGCTTTGTGCACTTTGGATGGCAATAGGAGGAATTACTTTGAACATCTGTGTCTTTCTAATGGGCAATTGAAAAATAACAGTAACAGTGAGAAAATTGAATCACTGGCATGAAGTTCCCCAAAATAGAACATATAAATCGGCTCTCAAAAGGGCAAACTCATTTTGGAAAAAAACAGAACTTCTTGAAGTGGATCAGTGCTGGTTCCAGCCTAGCAATTTGATTGGCTCAGGAAGACTTTGGACAGGGCAAAGCTTTTCTATGTAATCCATGCAAGTTTCAGCGTAGCACTTTGGGTTGTTCAAGACTGAAGGAAACAGAAGAGATTGCTGTGTTCAACCATGCAGATCAGCCTCATCCATGTGTTTGTCCAATCCTGGGCCAATAAATGGTTCTTTGAAAACTATCACAGCCAACTACAGAGATCAACAGCCCCTTACTTCCTTCATCAGTTCATAAACCATTCTCACCTGTTATGCTTTGTATTTACCTTATTTACAATACCTCAACTGTTGCATTTTAATATATTGATTTAATATCATCTATGACGTTAATCCTCTTTGTTTAATCTAACTCCCTGGCAAAAATCATTGGAACAAATTAATTGATTGAATGGCCTGTACTTGTCCCAGGCTTCATTTTATCTCACATTCCTTTATTTCTGACAAACATAAACTTTTATGGCATTCATATAGCATTATTCACAGCAACTCAGCTGCGTAAGCAAAACTTGTTCAGATACTCAGGGGTAATAGGCTCTGGGTATTCCTCTATCAATGTAAAGGAAAGGACATGCAGCAAATCCATTGGTGATACGCTATTGCTGATTGCTAAACAGATCAGTCTATGAGAGACAGGTTGTATTACAAGTAACACGTGAGAAGTAATCTTCGAGGGGAAAGTGAGGACTGCAGATGCTGGAGATCAGAGCTGAAAATGTGTTGCTGAACACGTGAGAAGTAGTCAGCTGATGTTGTAGTGACATAGAATCAATCAGAGGGCTGGATGGTACATGATTTTGGCTAAGTCCAAGTTGCTTCAAGTATTTTGGGAGGCTTTTTCACCATGTGGTCTAGTGAGTTTGCTCACCATATCTTACCAAACTTACCTCATAAACTACTTATCCTCCACCTTTGGCACCTCTCACATCCAATTCCATCACATCTTACCACACACCATTCCCAGAACAACTCACCATTAAGTGGTTATCCCAGAATTCACCAGCATCCCTTACACCTGCTCTAATTTTTAAAGCCAATTGTTCACCCAGATGAGCACTGTCAGTCCAGAACTTTCCTGCGACAGTTGTTGACAATTGCCCCAGATTTGTAAATGGGAGAAATCAGTACCCACTTTGTGGGCAGGGTCCTGAATGTTCTGCTTGCCAACTTGGAACATCCTCTTCACACAGGAAGAGCAATGAAAGCCATGATATTAGACCATGCCAACCTAGTCCAAGATTGTCATCTGGGTTGGAGCAGTCACAGCCATCTGGAGAAAGGCCCAGCAATACACACATTCATAAGCAAAAGTGATAAAATCTACTGTCCGATATCTCCCCTAACGTGTCCACCTCCTATCAAGATTCGTGCTCTTGCCTGGAAAATCTTCCCTACACACTCACACCAACCCTAGCTCCCAACATCATTAACCCTACATGCCCTCTGCACTACCCACTCACTCATTCAGAAAACCTCCCCATCTGCTCCAAAAGTAATAGTTGTGCAGCCCAATTTCATCTTCTATAATTCAGGTGGCACGGTGGCTCAGTGTATAACACATTGCCTCAGTATATAATGCAGTGCCTCACAGTGCCAGGAACCCAGAACCCATTGCAGCCTCGGCTGACTGTCTGTGCACATCCTCCCCGTGTCTGTGTGAGTTTCTGCAGAATGCTCTGGTTTCCTCCCACTGTCCAAAGACATGTAAATTAAATGGATGGGCCATGTCAAGTTGTTCATAGTGTCCAAGGGATGTTTGGGGTGGGTGGATTAGCCATGGGAAATGCAGGATTATGGGGATAGGGGCTAGGTATGGGTGGGATGCTCACTGAAGGTTGATACTGATTTGATGGCCGAGCGGCTTCTTTACCCACTGTATGGATTTTATACCTTCCTCTCTCTCTCATTCAAGCCAGAAACAGCTCACTATAGGGCATAAAGATTCATGACAGGAGCTGTGATCCCCATCATATGGCTCCTTACACTTTACATGGAGAGGGTTCTGACTCCCACTGCCCTGAGCAGGGCCTAAACTCACACTAGAGGTGAAGGTGGCCCTTGATGCTGTATTGGCAACCGCTCAGCAAAGGTTACCCCCTTAAACTGACTGAGGGTGACTTTCCGGCTTTGTGTTTGTGTTAAATAGCATAGCAAGACAGAGTAATATGAGCTTGGTATCTCTGGCTGATGAGGCAAGACACAAAAAGGCATTGTAAGGCAATGTAAGGCAGGTATCCTGTGAGCTTCCAGGTAAGTTCAGACTGACTGAGTGCAATGCAAGACAGGTATGCTGTGAGTATACAGGCAGGTTCAGAGTGATTGAGCATAATGCAAGGCAGGTATACTGTGAGCATCCAGGCAGGTTCAGAGTGACTGAGTGCAATGCAAGGCAGGTATGCTGTGAGTGTACAGGCAGGTTCAGAGTGATTGAGTGCAATGCAAGGCAGGTATGTGTGAGTATACAGGCAGGTTCAGAGTGATTGAGTGCAATGCAAGGCAGGTATGCTGTGAGTGTACAGGCAGGTTCAGAGTGATTGAGCACAATGCAAGGCAGGTATGTGTGAGTATACAGGCAGGTTCAGAGTGATTGAGCACAATGCAAGGCTGGTATATTGTGAGCATCCTGGCAGGTTTAGAGTGACTGAGTGCAATGCAAGCAAAGAACCTTTGCCTGATCCAAGCCCATGGCTAGGCAGGCCTTTCCCTGAGTATAAAGTGTCTTTGTTGCAGCATTTTAGTGACAGCTGCTAGTGCAGTCCGAGGAACAACATTGAAGTGTAGAGGTGACCTGGTAATGGATTGAAGGTGTGCCATAAAGACTTTTAGAAGTTGGCACATTTTGGATGCCAGTGTCCATGGAACTGGGGTGCACGTTGTCCATGTAGCATGCCCTGAAGTGTCGGTGCCCAATTTCCAATGTGGAGGTCTTTTGGAATAACTGGTAAGTTCTATCCACTGGGTACCCACTCTGGTTACCTTGTCAAGTTTTCCTGATGCCAAGCTTGTTTTGTGAGGTTTATGAGATGGAAGACAGAATATTAATGAGGCAAGTCATGCCATTAACAGGCAGTTAAAAAATTAGAAATTTCTATCAATTGGCAAGTCACTGCTGTCCAGTGAGAATCTCACCACGCTGTTTGTAAAGAGAATGAAAGTGAACATAGATTACTCTTGATGTTGAGATGGGCCTCACTTTGTCACCTGCTGCTGCCACACATCTTGCTATAGGGAATCCATCAGATCCCAGTAAGACTCTGCCCATAGAGTTTTACTGCACAGAAGAAGGCTCTTCGGCCCATCATGTCCGAGCCAGTCATCAAGCACCTATCTACTCTAATCTTGTTTTCCAGCATTTGACTTTGTAAGCTATGCCACCTCAAATGATCATCGAATTTTTAATGTCTTGAATGGTCCCACCTACACCATGCTTTCAGGCAGTGAGTTCTGAAAGCCCCCCACCCACTACGCGAAAAAAAAGCTATTCCTCAAATCCCCTCTAAATGCCTGTTCTGTTCCTTGAATCTAAAGGCCTGTTCTGTTGCCTTTTCTTATTGATCCCTCTACTAAGACAAAATGTTTCTTAATGCCAACCCTTCATTATTTTGTACATCTCAATCAGCTCCCTCCAGAGTCTTCTCTGCTCCAAGGAAAATAACCCCAGCGTATCTCATCTCTAAAGCTGAAATAGTCTGGTACAGGCAACATCCTGTTGAATCTTTTCCCAGTATGTTGGAGATTAGTGCTGCAAGACACTACTCCGGCAATGACCTAACTTATGTCTGGGACAGTTTCATCAAAACTCCTTGTTCTTCTATTTTTAAATTTTTTTTTTACCCCCACACTATCGCCTAACTGCGGTAGTGCTTATATTTTCCCCAACACCTATGTTGTGTGTGTGCATGTGTGAGACACAGTGAAAGACAGCAGGTGTACAAATCTTTATTCAATTTCCACCACCAGGAAGAAAGGAAACACCCGAGTGGCCAGTGACAAGCAGTGCCCTTCACATCAAAGTGCAATGCTGTGTGATCAAACAGTGAAGGGGAGGGCAGGGATTTAATTAAAGGGGGAAATAATGCACTCCACTCCCTGCGGTGCCCATCTTTCCCTGAAAATCTCAAGGTTTTGGTGGACACCTTGCTCCTTCTCCAGGGACACCCGGGCTCTTTCCTTGTTCTTCTATTCAGTGTCTCAAACAGTGGACACACGTATCCATATTCTTTCTTAACAACCTCATCCACCTTAAAGGTTCTATTTACATACATACACACCAAGGTCCCACTGATCATCTGTACTTCCAAGATTCCTATCATTCATTGTGTACTTTCTTGCTTTGGTACTCCTCTCAAAATGCATCACCTCAGATTTTCAGTATTGAATTCCATTTGCAACTGTCCTGCTCAGCTGACCAGCCTATTTATAGCTTCCTGAAGCCTCAGGCTTTCCTCTTCACTATTTGCAATTCCCCCATTTCTGTAATGTGCTGTGAAAGGGAGCCCTTTCTTTGGGGGGAGAGGATGAGGGTTACTATTAAGCTGTATTTTAGTAGAATTCTACTCCCCCAGTGTTGTATGAAAACTCTGGTTGTACGATATACGTTTAGAGGAGGCTACAAATCTCAGACTTCCCTATGGGGGCATGGCAATTACTTCACTGGAAAGTTTCAATGCCACAGTGTGTGAGGTCATAATATGAGACTTCATTGTGATGGATGTGGGGGGCTCAAGTGTTCCTCCAGTAAAATTGTGCTATCTTTTTGACCTTCCCCACAGATGATCTGCTCATACATCTGACATGGAGTCCTTATGGCTGAAGTCCTTGTGGCCTTGCTTGAAATCCAGTGACCACATGGAAGGAGAAATCAATTACTATGTCATCAGAATGGGCAATACTGAGAACGGTCCATGAGTGAATAAAAAAAAGGTACTGGTGCCATTTTCTCCAGATTATAGCTGTTCATAACCTTCGCCTAATAAGGAGAGGACTCAGGCTTCCCAGGCAGTATGGCTGTACATAATCACTTGTATCCACCAAGTACAAGGCATGACCGATTACAGCCATGTTGCTTTGAGAGAACTCTATCACCAGCCTGAAGAGTAGATTGACAGAAACACTTTCACTTTATCAATGTGCCTGTTGATGGCAAATCCTGAAGGTCAGCACTGGGACTCTGATATACTGGAGAACTCACAGGATCCTGAATCTTTCCAAGGCCCTCAAGCTATACAGGGAGGCCAGGAGGACCCCTCATCAAAACATGGCTCATAACAACATTACGAAACATTAGACTGATGTCAAAGGAAGAGACAACACTCCTCTCATTTCCACCAATGTTTGATATCTTCGGGTGATGCCATTGTCAAGTACCTGCACAGTACAGGTCCTATTGATAGTTAGGGAAGAAGCAGCAGTCACTGAGATGGCGAACTGCCATTGCATGGCACTAAGGTTAGGTAACTCTTAAGGCTTCAGGCAGGTTTTTATTGCTGAGTTTTGTGTGGTAAAGCCTCTTATAAAAGTCAGTAGAATGAGAGGAATCTCTTTTTGACTCTTCCTTCATGTGTTCGAGTGTGTGTAAGCTGCTAAATTTCCTTGAAATGCTTGAGTATCCTGTAGTACAGTGTTCAGCCTGTGAGAGGCAGCATTTTGTACAGCTTTCCTCAGCACACTATGAGGGAGAATAGACATGTGGGCTGACCATTTTTCATCTGCCAGCCTTTCGCTTTGGTGTGTTCCTTTCAAAATCTTTAAGATAGATTGAACCTTTCCCTGAAGAGATGTGTGGAACTGTCATTGATTCTGTAATTTCACTCACAAAGATTTTTTTTCATTCATTAATAAGATGTGGCCATCTTTACTTACCTATAGGGCAGTTAAGAGCTGTAGGTCTGGAGTCAAATGTCTATAAGAATGGCAGTTTTCCTTCCTTAAATAACATCAGTGAACCAGATGAATTTTTCTGACAATCAGTACTGGCTTCATGACCATTATTAGACTGTCGATTCCAGATTTTTATCAAATTCAAATTCCACCATCTTCCATGGCAGGATTTGAACCTGGCTCCCCAGAACATTACCTGGGTCTCTAGATTAATAGACTTGACAATGCCACCACACACATGCAGAGGACAGAAGATCAACAATCTTATCATCGAATCATAGAATCCCTATGCTGTTGTAAAGAGGCCATTCTGCCCAACAAGTTCAAGCTGACCCTCCGAACTGCATCCCACCTAGACCCAGACTCACCCCCTATTCTATCCTAGTAATCCAGCATTTCCCATGGCCAATCCACCTAACCTACACACTATGAGCAATTTAGCATGGCCAATCCACCTAACTTATACATCTTTGGACATCTTCTTTCTGCACTATCGAGCATTCCATTTAACCCAGGGCATTGACCTGTGTCCAAGCTGGCTGTGTCTTGGTGTGGCCTTCTTTGGCAGTCAGCAAGAAAAAGGACATCCATTCTCTGACACCAGCACTTGCAGGACCCTGTCTGTAAATCAGAGTGAGCTTTCTTTTCTGGGCCATATCTTCACTTACAATGGGCAAACACCAGAGTGTGTGGGGCGTTTACTGTCTTGTAGGATCTGAAGTGGCGAGCAGCTAAGCTTTAAATATGAACTCTGAAGAATCATAGAATCCCTACAGTGTGGAAGCAGGCCATTTGACCCATTAAGTTCACACTGACCCTCCGAAGAGCATTGCACCCCATCCCAAAGCCCTGCACTTCCTATGGCTAATCCACCTATCCTGCATGTCCCTGGACACTATAGTGAATTTAGCACAGCCAATCCACCTAACCTGCACATCTTTGGACTGTGGGAGGAAACCAGAGCACCCAAAGGAAACCCCCACAGACACGGGGAGAACGTTCAAACTCCACACAGGCAGTCGCCTGAGGGTGGAATCTCACCTGGGTCTCAGGTGCTGTGAGGCAGCAGTGCTAACCACTGAGCCACCATGCTGCCCTATGGAAGGCTCCCTATGAATGATCATTGCCCCATTTCTGACTGCACAATTGCATAGCAAGGGTGCTGAAGATCCCAGCTACATCATTAATGAGATCACAAACAGATTATGTAAGCAACATCACTATGAGGCATGGTTAACCAGGTGTCATGAATCTCACACAGCAAAACATTTTTGCTGAAAATGGGAAAACTCCTTTGTCTATATCCAAAAGAACTTGTTGACTTGGGAAAGTGTTTAGAAGCAGATTGTCTGAAATGACATTGGGTTAACAGGATTAAATGATGATGATAGGTTACATAAAAATTGAATAGTATAAAAGCTGGAATAAAAATGAGAGGTAACATGTCAACTTACTTAAAGTGATAAAAAGATTCGATAAACTAATTCTGATGAGAGAACCCAGAAAATAAAGGACATAAGCTTAAAATTGGAAACAGATCATTCAGGAGTGAAATCAGGAAAGTGTTCTTCACACAAAACATAGTACAAATGTGAAAGACTTTCCCCAAAAGACTGTCAATGCTGAATCAAACAAAACTTCTGGAAGCAATAGGTAAGGATATTGACTGATTGATTCATTTATTGTTGTCACATCTACCTAGATACAACAAGAAGTGTTTTGTGTGCTGCAGATCGTACCATGCAAAGTGCATGAGTGTAGCAGAACAGAGTGCAGAATACAATGTTACAGCCACAGAGAAGGTTCAGCCACAGAGAAGGTTCAGCCAGAGAGACAGAGACCAGAATAAACATTTGAGAAGACCATGGAAAGATATCAAGGGATAATGAACAAACCCAGGTGAATGGTGTTGAGGTACAGATCAGCCTTGAACGAATTGAAAGTTAGAACAAGCTGAAGCAGCTGAATGATCTATTCTCATTTCTCTGTTCTTCTGGTGAAAAATTGTTTTATTGTGACAGCAATGTCAATGCTTGCTTTATGGGTGTAATATTGTTGTAAGGCTAAGGGTAAAATATTGCTGCACTGATAAGCTTTAGTGCCATTTCTTGCTTTTATTATTAACTTTAGTTATTTTCTTCCCTTTTTTTCTTCTTTGATTTGTTTTTAGAAAATAAAACTTTACTTTCTCATGTCCTGCAATTTTATTTTTCATTCTGGATCTAGGAAGATTACGAAAGTATCTCAATGACAAAGAATAGCAAAACAGCCCATTAGTTAATCGAAATGAATTGTGATTGCTTTCGCGTAAAACCAGGAAGTGCTGAAGAAACTCAGCAGGTCTGGGAGATTCTGTGGAGAGAGAAACAGAGTTTCAAGTCTAACGTGATTCTTCTTCAGAACTGTCCTGAAGAAGAATCACTGGTTTCACAAGGCTAATTTTATTTCTCCTACCACAAATGCTGTCAGACCAGACCTGCACTATGGGCAAGTTAGAACGGCCAGTTCACCTGACCTGTACATCTTTGGACTGTGGGAGTTTGCACTTTCTCCCCGTGTCTGCATGGGTTTCCTCCCATAATCCAAAGAGGTGCGGGTCAGGTGAATTGCCCATGATAAATTGCCTGTAGTGTTAGGTGCATTCGTCAGGAGTAAGTATAGGGTAGGGGAATGGGTCTGGGTGGGCTACTCTTCGGAGGGTCAGTGGGGACTGGTTGGGCCATAGGGCCTTTTTCCACACTGTAGGGAATCTAATCTATTATTGAGAAAATTTTAACAATGCATTTAGAAAATCATAGTACGATTGGACAAAGTTAATATTGTTATGACTTTGATGGGAGGCATGCATTGGAAATCAAGATCTAATACTCCATAAGCCATGCCAAAAGTGTAAATGGCTTATTCTATCACATGTAGTTTGCTTTATGAATATTATCCAGAACAAAAGAGACTTATATTGGGTTTCTTCAATAAATTCAGAAATAACTCATTTTCCTTTGTAAGAAACAAATACTGTAAATCTTTTAAACATGTGGCAGATTGGTTATCAACTAAGCTACTATGCAGAATTAAACTATATCCCCAAACCCTGACACACGTTTTAATCTGCAGACAGAATGTGACACACAGCTCTGCAGATCAGTTGTGAGTAGAAAAATTGAGAAAATCAAATGATTATATTAAGAAGACAAAATAAAATGTATACCCTACAGTTCCTTCAGTTCCTTCAGTTCCTTATCAAGTAGATCACATTGCTGTCAGCCATAGAGTGAGGTTAGGCCTTAGTTTTGATAGCAGGATAGTCTCATATCTCTCATATAGGTCTCATGATTGAGTTACCTGTTCAGTTTTCAGATTTTATGAGGAGATCAGAAATAATGCAGCTGAAGCTCTCTCTCATATTCAGGAAATACTTCACTGAGGTATTTTTTCAACTTTTTTGAAGTGCTCTCTTATTACTTACTGTAAGAGACAGAAACAGAGAGAGAGAGTGAGACAGAAGAAAATAAGTAGCATCCTTGCAAACCTGTCCACAACTGAGCAAATCTCAAGTCTGTGGCAAAACTAACACTAAAAGTCCAGAGGTTGCTGCTAGGCAACCTTCAGCACTAAGTCCCTTTCAAAACTCAGTCTGCTTATACAGCAATTAGGGTCATGAGACAATCCATTAAAAGTGTTTCTCCTAAACTGAGTTTTTGATTTTCTGATCAAGTTTATCTGACTTAGTTCCAATAAATTATAGGGTAAATTCTTTGTAATCCAGGAATTGTCCAAACCCTTATTTTTTTTCTAATTCTCACACAATCATTTCAAAATGTGTTTCATTACAATCTAACAAGGTACATGTACAACCAAAATAACTATATTAATTCATCCACATTTACTCTTTACAGGATTTCTACCATTTGTATCACCTTTTAATCCCCAGAATCTTTTGTCATTTTTACATTCAGGATAGTACATCCGTAATTATATTTTTTCAACAATATGAACAATTATTATATCATAAAGTCGAAATAGCAAGCCCTGTCAAAATAATTTGAGTTTTGAAATTTGTCAAAGTCCCAGGGATTATGGTGAGTGTAGTCAGTGTTCCTTTCTGGTCATATCAGAATTAACTTTGGAAACTACAGACCTGTGAGTCTGACATTGGTGGTGGTTAAGTTGTTGAAGGTGATTCTGAAAGATAGGATATAAACGCATTTGGACAGGCAAGGATTGATTGGGGATAGTCAGCATGGCTTTGTGTAAGAGAAATTGTGTCTCACAAATCGGGTTTTTTGAGAGATTTACCAAAAAGATTGTTTATATGGAGTTGATTAAAGCCTTTGACAAGTTTCCACATGGCAGACTAATTTGTAATGTTGGATCACATGAGATTCAGGATGGGCTTGCTAATTGGATATAAAATTGGCCTGATGAAAGGAGACAAAGGTTGCTGATGGAGGCTTGTGACTAGCAGTGTTCCAAAGGAATGGGTTCTGGGTCCACTTTTGTTTGTCTTTATATAAATGAGTTGGATGAGAATTTAGGAGGCATGGCTAATAGGTTTGTCGATGACATCAAAATTGGTGGTATAGTGGCCAGTGAAGAAGATTATCTGAGATTACAATGAGATCTTTATCAATTGGGTCAATGGGCTGAGGAGTGACAGATAGAATTTAATTTGGATAAATATGAGGTATTGCATTTTGGTAAAGCAAACAAGGGCAGGACTTATAGAATTAATGTTAATGATTTTGGGTGGTCATAGAGTCATAGAGATGTACAGCATGGAAACAGACCCTTCGGTCCAACCCGTCCATGCCGACCAGATATCCCAACCCAATCTAGTCCCACCTGCCAGCACCCGGCCCATATCCCTCCAAACCCTTCCCATTCATATACCCATCCAAATGCCTCTTAAATGTTGCAATTGTACCAGCCTCCACAACATCCTATGGCAGCTCATTCCATGCAGGTACCACCCTCTGCGTGAAAAAGTTGCCCCTTAGGTCTCTTTTATATCTTTCCCCTCTCACCCTAAACCTATGCCCTCTAGTTCTGGACTCCCTGACCCCAGGG
>NC_057719.1:23301003-23374267 GCF_004010195.1 Chiloscyllium plagiosum
TAATACCGTCAAAATTGGCCTTTCTCCAATTTAGAACTTCAACTTTTAGATCTGGTCTATCCTTTTCCATCACTATTTTAAAACGAATAGAATTATGGTCACTGGCCCCAAAGTGCTCCCCCACTGACACCTCAGTCGCCCTGCCTTATTTCCCAAGAGTAGGTCACGTTTTGCACCTTCTCTAGTAGGTACATCCACATACTGAATCAGAAAATTGTCTTGTACACACTTAAGAAATTGGTGTTGTAGAACAGAGAGAGCTAGGAGTTCAGGTCCATAATTCTTTGAAATTTGTGTTACAGGTCGATAGCATGATTAAGGTATTTAGCACACTTGGCCTTCATTGCTTAGACTTTTGAGTATAGGAGTTGAGATGTCATGTTAAAATTGTACTGGACGTTGGTGAGGCCTTTTCTGGAGTACTGTGTGCAGTTCTGGTCACCCTGTTATAGAAAGGATATTATTAAATTGGAGGAGTTTCAGGAAAGATTTACCAGAATGTTACCAGAAATGGATGGTTTGAGTACTAAAGAGAGACAGGATAGGCTGGGGCTTTTTCATTGGAATTTAGGAAGTTGAAGTGCGAATTTATAGAGGTTTATGAATTCATGAGGGGCATAGATAAGGTGAACGGTAAGGGTATTTTCCTTAGGGTGGGAGTGTTCAAAACTAGGGGACATATTTCTAAGGTGAGAGGAAAAAGATTTAAAAAGGACATGAGAGGCATTTTTTTCTTACAGAGGAAGTGATGGATGCAGGTGCAGTTACAACATTCAGAAGACATTTGGATAAGGACATGAATAGGAAAGGTTTGAAAGGATATGGGCAAAATGCAAACAGATGGGACTAGTTTGCTTTTAAAACATGGTCAGTGGGGACTAGTTGGACCAAAAGGTCTGCTTCCATGCTGTGTGACTCTATGATGCTATGATGCTATAACTTTGAAATGTTGAAGAGCCAGAAATGATCAAGGTTTATGTGAAGATTTGGAACTCAGGTGCTGGTTGTCATGGATGTGGGAATGTTCACCGAGCTGGGAAGTTGATTTGCATACATTTCATACTCTGTCTCGGTGACACCTTCAGGGCTGTGGAGCCTCCTGTGAAGCACTGCTGCACCATGTCTTCTGGAATTTATTTGGTTCCATTTATGTTGCTTCCAGTTGCCAGTTCCTGTTGTTCATTGTAGTGGCCAGTGTATTGGGTCCCGGTCAATGTGTTTGTTGATGGAGTCTGTGGTTGAGTACCATGCATCTAGAAATTCTCTGGCTGACCTCTGTTTAGCTTATCTTATGATCGTTGTGTTGTCCCAGTTGAATTTGTCATCCTTGTCATCTTTGTGTATGGCTACCAGGGTCAGCTAGTCATGGCGTTTAGTGGCTAGTTGGTATTCGAGGACGCATATTACTAGTTAGTTGCCTGTTTGGCCTATATAGTGTTTCAGGCAGTCTTTGCATGGAATCCTGTAAATTACATTAGTCTTGCTCATGATGGGAATAGGGCCTTTTGTCCTGGTTTTCAATCCTGTTCAAAACAGCCAGAAATGATTCCAGAGGATCATTTTCCATGGAGACTTTTTTTTATGCTGATTCAACTTCATAGAAAACCATACTCCTGGATTCTCTGCACACAATTTATCAACCTGCAACAAGTTGGCAGGAACCCCTAAATCACAAGAATCAACTGCTATTTTAAACGATTTAGATTAGATTACTTACACTGTGGAAACAGGCCCTTCGGCCCAACAAGTCCACACCGACCCGCCGAAGCACAACCCACCCAGACCCATTCACCTACATTTACCCCTGCACCTAACACTACGGGCAATTTAGCATGGCCAATTCACCTGACCTGCACATTTTTGGACTGTGGGAGGAAACCGGAGCAAACCCACACAGACACAGGGAGAATGTGCAAACTCCACACAGTCAGTCGCCTGAGGCGGGAATTGAACCTAGATCTCTGGCGCTGTGAGGCAGCAGTGCTAACCACTGTGCCACCGGGCCGCCCACCAAGCAAAGTCAGGGGTAAGCAATACCAATTCATTCATTAGGATTACCTACAGCTGCCCATCAAATGTTTGGTACTTTGTTGGACATTTGATTGCTATTCAAATAAATCCAATAAGCAACTATTGTGCTAAAGCTTACTATAAATTTCCAATCAAATCCACACACCCCTAAGCACGTTGTGATTTCCCATTTTGTTTTAAGTATGTGAATTCCATCAAGGCTGTTACTTTTGCTGATCCCAGCAACACTACTGTTTTTCTGCTGTGTTCTAGGTATGCACACGTTTTCTTTGCAAGATTTATTATTTGGTAGGCTAACGGTAGTTGCCTATATAAGGCTTCCAATTGTTTTACGTGGTGAGGCCTTTTCTGGAATACTGTGTCTAGTTCTGGTTGCCGAGGTTATAGGAAGGATATTATCATTGATGGAGAGCATTCAGAAGAGATTTACCAGGTATGGAAGGTTTGAGCTATAAAGAAAGACTGAATAGGCTGGGACTTTTTTCACTGGAGCGTAGGAGGATGAGAGGTGACCTTATAGAAGTTTATAAAATAATAAGACATATAGATAGAGTAATTGTTTTGTCCCTAGCATGGGGATTTCAATACTAGGGGCCACATTTTTAAGGTGAGAGGAGAGAGATTTTAAAAAGACATGAGATGTACATTTTTTACACAGAGGGTGGTTCACACGTGGAATGAATTTCCTGAGGCAGTGATGGATACAGGTAAAATTGCAACGCTTAAAAGACATTTGGATAGATACATGAATAGGAAAGGTTTGGAGGGATATAGGCCAGGAGCAGGTAGGTGGGGCTAGTTTAGTTTGGGATTATGGTCAGCATGGGCTGATTGGACCGAAGGGTTTGTCTCCATGGAGTCTGCTGTCTGACTCTGAGTCTATGTTCTTTCCAGGTGTTACAAAATATTAATAGATCATATAAGCAAATCTAACAATTGTGGTACACTCCTTATTATTTGATTCATAAGTCTTTGGAAAGTAGCTGGAGAATTTTTAACTCTAAATGACATGACTCGACATTGATACAATACATTTGATTTAACAAATGTTGATATTTCTTTTGCTCTTTAGTCAATGGTACTGGCCATTACTGCTTCAATAAATCAGTTTTAGTAAGGAATGACAACTCTGTTGATACAATCTTCTATTCAAGCAATATTGATTAACAGAGACTCGCCTTATATCTGATTAAAGATACCTAACCTGGTGTTTGTATACAGATTTCCTTGAATTCCTTCAATGTCCTTCCTCTAACTTCAGAAATACAGTACCTAACTGTACCAGTATTTCACGTTTGCCAATTGGATTCACTTTATGAATAATCTGCATCTCCTCTCTATCATTCTTACTGTCTCTGTCATCCTTTACTATTCCTAACAGCTCATAAAATTGGCCCTTCTTATCTTCTTCTCTCTATGATGATAAAATTTTAACATGTTTATGTGACATAACTGATTATTTTTCCTGCAACCTGAAGTAGTTGTCAAATGGCTCACTTTCCTAAAGTTCTTAATTATCTTGTGTGGACCAGTATGGACCATATTGAATAGATAAGATAGATAGCCAACAGTTTTTCCCCATGGTAGGAGAGTCTACAGGGCCTAAGTTTAAGATGAGAGAGAAGAGATGCAAAAGGGTCCAGAGGGAAAAATATTTTCAGACAGAGGGTGGTAAGTGTCTGGAATGGGGCAAGTACAGTTTTGTCATTTCAGAAACATTTAGTCAGGTACATGAATGGGAGAGCTACGAAGGGATGTGGACCAAACACAGGCAAATGGGACTAGTTTAATTGTGAAAACAGGGAAGCATAGAAATATTAGGCTGAAGGGCCTGTTTCCATCTTGTAAATCTCCATGACTACAACTCTATGACCAGTGCATCTTGCATTCAGAGGTTTGTCTTGTAAAGTTGTTAAAACTAACACCTAATCTTCTATTTAAAATGTCAGCATGTTTGCCTGCATATCCTTTCATTTTTGTCAGTGAAGTTTTTAAATGCTCTTTCACTGTTTGGCAAGCTTATGTGAGTCTGAAATATTGAGGATTTGTCTTTAATTTTAATGGAACTTTTATCGTAGATTAATTCCAATGGATGAAACCCAGTTGATTTGTGTAGGTAATCTTGATAGCAAAGAAATAGAAAATTTAAACCTTTCTTTCAATCCTGAGGATATTCGTATGCTTTCATTGAGATTAAACTTTTCATTGTTTCTTTTATTGAGTGTCTAATGGTTATCCTCTAAGGCTCCCTGTGTTTGTGGATGATATGCTGTAAACTTCAATTGTTTTTTACTCAGGTTATTTATGATTTTCTCTTGAAATTTAGAGAGAAATGGCATTCCTCCATTGCCGGGCACATTGAGAATCTGAAAGGCAAAAGACACCAGGCCAGCATTGTACTTTGGGGTGGGGGACTGACAATAACAGGAGGTAGTTGAAGGAAGTGTGAGATACATGCTGACCAAATCTGCAGGTTGTGGGTCAAAAGAGATTGTGGAATGTGGAAGAAGATTAGATTAGATTCCCTACAGTGTGGAAACAGGCCCTTCAACCCAACAAAGCCACACCAACCCTCTGAAGAGTAATCCAGCCAGACCCATTCTCCTAGCCTACGTTTACCCAACCAAGGGCAATTTAGCATGGCCAATGCACCTGACCTGCACATCTCTGGAGTGTGGGAGGGAACCAGAGCACCCGGAGGAAACCCACGCAGACACGGATAGAATGTGCAAACTCAACACAGACAGTCACCTGAGGCTGGAATCTAACTCAGGTCCCTGGTGCTGTGAGGCAACAGTGCTAACCACTGAGCTACCATGTTGCCATAAATTTAAATAGAACAATTTAGAGATTCCAGAGAAGTGGGATTCCAAAAAGAAGATCACCCATTTAAATCCCACTGCCCTCAATTGATTCAAAGTTCACCTCTCCTTTAAGAGAAGCAAGTTAGTTTTAAGTGGTGCTAGCCATTTACAAAGTCAATCATGGGTAATGTCCGAACGTCTCCTAATGTCATTTGTCCAGATGGTACATCACATTGCTGTTCTGAAAATGTAAAACGGAACCAAATAGATTCCATAAAACACAGTACTGCAGGAGCCTCCAAAGCACTGATGATGTCACCTAGACAGGGGATGAAACGTCTGCAAATCAACTTCCCAGCTCAGCAAACATATCCACATCTAGATATATAAAGAAAATTCTGTTGATCAAGAATCCAAACTAAAGGGGTACAATGACATGACTTTCTCACAGTTCCTTCAATTTCTTATTAGAACATAGAACATAGAAAAGATATCAGCTATAGAAAAATGGAACACTCCATATTGGGTAGCAGATCAGTTAGATACAGGCCTCATGGTTAAGTTTAAAATACAACTTTGAGAGTTTGAGTAGATCAGAAATATCAATTCCTGGGGGCTTGAAATGATACTCAGGAAGTCTGTGACTGAAATATTGGGTTTTTTTTAAGGGTTATATAACTCACAAAAGGGGAAGGGAGGGAGATACAATTGCTTCCTTGCAAACCTATCCACAACTGAATGATTCTCAAATCTGTGGCAAAGTAAATCCAAAGCCAAAGGTCCAGAGGCTGTTGCTAAGCAACCTTCAACACTAAGCTTGTCCTAAAACTCAGTCTGTTTAGCAAGCAATTAATGCAATGCAGCAATCTGTTATCACACTTTTAAAAGCTCATCAGTCACTTGATACTTCTGCAAACAGCAGGAAATCCATAGCTCATCTGACCATTTGGCTTTCTGGCTTTCCAGTTCCATGAATCCACACAATGAAATCTCCGTAAGCCAGGAAATGTTCAAATCTTTCATCCTTTCCAACTGGCATTATCCATAAACATAGAAGTTCCCAACATTATGACTTAGAACATGGAAATATCAGAGCAGGAGTAGGCCATTTGTCCATTTGTGCTTGCTCCATCACTCAATATGACCATAGCTGATCATCCAACTCAGTATTCTGTTTCCACTTTCTCCCCATATCCTTTGATCCCTTTAGCCCCAAGAACTATATCAAATGCCTGCTTGAAATCATGTAATATTTTGGGTTCAACCACTTTCTGAGGCAGAGAATTCCATAGGCTCCATCCTGAATGAAGAAATTTCTCCTCATCTTAGTCCTAAATAGTCTACCTTTATAACCTTAGACTGTGATCTCTAGTTTTGGACTCCCCGATGTAATGATGCTGCTCCTTTAACAGGGTTATTCTGTCCTTGTTTTGTTTTGACAGGAGCCCTAAATGCAGAGGTGCCATAATGTCTGAATTGACTACTTGACTAATAGGTACTGCCTAAGTCAACAATCCGAAAAGGCTTTCAGGTTTTTTCTTAAAATACTCGTACAATGAAAGGGGAGTTGCCAGTTCTCCCAGTTCAGGGGTATTTTTTTCTAGTTTTGGGCTAGATTCAGCTGGGAACCCAAAGAAGCAGCTTCATGCTGATCCTTTCCCTTTCTCTGACATCTCTCTCCTGTAAGAACCTGAGTTTGAATTTACCTTTTTGCCAAGTATCCCAGTCATGTCAAAAACTAAGAAAATAATATTAGAAGAGGAGAACAGAGTATTCAACGAAGAATGGGGTTTGTATTATTGCGTAGTTGCTGTAAAAGACAAAATGATGTGTTTGCTGTGTGACACTTTAATTGAAGAAATACAATGCATATCAGCATTGTGTGGCTCATAAGGACCACAAATATGCTAAACTGGAAGAAGAACCCCAAAAGTCTGCATTTAAGAAAATGACAGATCAAAAGCAGCAGCAGCAGCAAGTACTTAAACTGATGTCAGTACAAGTGGCTGATATCACTGAAGCAACTCATAAAGTTGCATATATACTTGGAAGAAGAGGTAAGCCATTTAGCGATGTGGAAATCGTAAAAGTATGCATTCCTGAAGTTGTAAGATGGTTAGATTCAGGTAAGGTTAATAAGTACAAACAACGAACAGAACAACTTCATACAATGTGCCAAAGCAAAAACACTTATTATTCAGTTGCCTTGGATGAATGCACTGACATTACTGACTCAGCGTGGGTTTTAATTTTTATTCGTGTAGTAACTGCAGATTTTCATTGCCATGAGGAGTTGTTGGCTTTGTGTGCTCTTACGGTGAGGACATGTGGAATTGACATTGTCACTATCTTCAAAGAAAAATACCATGAAGTAAAACTGAGTTTCTGTAATTCAGTATGTGTACGCACACAGACAGTGCACCTTCCATGAGAGGAAATAGCGAAAAATTTATGTTATTACAAAAAGATTTGCCAGATCCGCACACTTTGATTTCCTTTTCATTATCTTTCGCATCAACAGAATCTCTGTGACAAATCTACTGTTGTGACACAGTAAAGAAAGTTATAGATATTGTAAACTACACTTGAGCAATTGGAAGGGTGTTGTGAAACTTGGAAGGGTTCAGAAAAGATTTACAAAGATGTTGCCAGAGTTGGAGGATTTGAGCTATAGGAAGAGGCTGAATAGGCTGGGGCTGTTTTCCTGGAGCGTCGGAGGTTGAAGAGTGACCTTATAGAGGTTTATAAAATCATGAGGAGCATGGATAGGATAAATAGACAAAGTCTTTTCCCTGGAGTGGGGGAGTCCAGAACTAGAGGACATAGGTTTAGAGTGAGAGGGGAAAAATTTAAGAGACCTAAGGGGCAACATTTTCACACAGAAGGTAGTGAGTGTATAGAATGAGCTGCCAGAGGAAGTGGTAGAGGCTGGTACAATTACAACATTTAAAAGGCATCTGGATGGTTATATGAATAGGAAGGGTTTAGAGGGATATGGGCCGGGTGCTGGCAAGTGGGACTAGATTAGGTTGGGATTTCTGGTCGGCATGGATGAGTTGGACTGAAGAGTCTGTTTCCATGCTGTACGTCTCTATGACTCGATCACACTAAATGCATTATGGCATCACTAATTTTGCAACATGTTTCAGCTTGATGATGAAACATTCAGTGAGGATCTGCCACATAACTCTAAAGTGCGTTGGTTGTCACAAGGACAAATACTTGTAAAACTCTTAACTATGTGAAAACAAATCACAAGGTTTTTTTGAGGAACTGAATGAACCACGTGAATTGTCAAGAGAGGATTTCTGCAGAAATGCTGCATTTTCGTGTGACATAATGTCAAAGCAAAATGATCGGAATTTGTTCTGCGAGGTGGAACTATATGTGGCTAAACATCAAGGCATTTCACAAAAAGCTGACCTTTTTCAAAACTCTCCTTACTCAATTAGAACTTTCAGCTGAACACTTTCCTGAGCTGGCAAAGATAATTAATGCTGAAAATGTGTTGCTGGAAAAGCGCAGCAGGTCAGGCAGCATCCAAGGAACAGGAGAATCGACGTTTCGGGCATAAGCCCTTCTTCAGGAATGCTTATGCTCGAAACGTCGATTCTCCTGTTCCTTGGATGCTGCCTGACCTGCTGCGCTTTTCCAGCAACACATTTTCAGCTCTGATCTCCAGCATCTGCAGCCCTCACTTTCTCCTCAAAGATAATTAATGAACAGGATACAAGCAAATCATTAAGGAAATGCAACGTGAAAGAATACACAGCTGTCCTAGAGTCCCTGATTGAAGAATACAATGAAAAGTTGGCAGATTTTGAGAAACATGATCTCACCCTGAAATTAGCTTTTCAACCTTACCTGGTTGATACCTGCAAAGCACATGATGACTCACTGATGGAATTGATTGAGTTCTCAGAAGATAATGATATTCTGAAGACTCTATTTGACGCTAAAAAGGATCACATTGAAATATGGAAAAATGTCTTTGAATACTCACATCTACGTCAACCTGCTCGTCAAATGCTGTCTTGTTTTGGCACAACCTGTTGTTGTGAATCAACATTTTCGTATGTGGCACAAATTATAACCTGCTTGCGATCTCAAATGATGGATATTCACCTGGAAGACCAATTAAAGCTACATTCAACGATGTTGGAATCACCCATCTGATTCCTATCTCGCAATAAGCAATCACAAAAAAAGTAATTAAATGGTCTGCTGTCTATGTCTTTCACTTATTATTAGTTCTATTGTCAACTTTGCCAGAGGAGGAACCAGGTATAAGTGGCCCACAAGTCTCCTCCCAAGAGGTGATCAGGCCCTCCACCTCCAACCTGTCTGATACTCTCATCCCTATGGTGGTTGAAGCCAAGAGGGTGTACCTGCCACTGGCAAGGACTCACTTCATGTGGGTCCTCTGGAGGTTGCCCGACCAGTCCTCTAAGGCCTACTGTAGGGCAGGCTCCCTTCAATCCAAGTTGTGCATCCCAAGTCTGCATTGGTCAGATAAGAAAGGTGACTTTCTAAGACACATTGGTGGCATGGGTGACTGTTCATTGGAAATAAGTTCTTAATGTTGTAAATATATGTTCTGTTTTCAGCAATGTCTGTCTAGTCATAAGTGCAACGTTGCAGGTACTGAAGCTACCCATTCTTATCCCTTCACAATGTTCCATTGACCAAGTTGTGAGGTGAGGGACTGCTGCAGCCCCTTCAGGACCATTGCTTTTACAACTGTTTGGGGATCAGCTGGTGGCAAGGGGGAATCAGGAGGGTTTTTAGCTATAGAGATACCCAGGAATTAGACATGTTTTTAACCTGTCCAGCCTTTCATATCGCTACCAAATCTCCATATCTATTTTAAGAGATGGAGACAATTGTCCAGGGAGCTGGGAACTGCCCATTAAAATTTAACCTTCCCAGGCAGTTCCTGCACAGTCAGTGTGTCGACTTGTCTGGGGATCCCATTACAAACCTTCAGGAGTCTGTCCAAGTATCAGGAAACTGGGGCCATTTTATGCATGAAATACACTGCTAAATCTGCTCAATACACAGTGAAATTATGGACATGCAGTTGCTAATTTGCAAATGAATATTAATGAAATGATCTTTGTTCCATTCCCTAAATTCATCACCCTCTTGTATATTAATCAATGACATCATTTAACAACACCATTCTTCACATTAAGTGGTTTGAAATCTGTGCTGCGCCAGGTGCAGACTATTTAACACTCAAAAAGACTGAAATCTGAATGACATCAAGAGCATCCATGTCAACTCTTGTACTTTTATCCTCAGTTGCCTCTGTAGTTACTCATTTCCAGCTTAGCTTCTGATTATTTTGAATCAGGAGAGAAACATTTTTATTTAAAGCAGCAAGCAAATAGAGATTCATTTCGAGCACCTCATAAATAATATTTTTTTGCAGGATGATTGATCATTGAGATTCTCTGCACCACAGAGGACCAGCTGAAAGTAATTGCAATAATATTGTACAGTAAATTACTACTTACAAGGGAGGGGTCATGCAATGGGGCTTTTGTATTATGTTTTGAATAAATTCTGCCTAATTGTAGACTTTGAGTGGTGCATGGAACCATATAATGATATGCTCTGTACTTTAGCAAATTGTATGTGTTTGTAAGCTATAAAGAACCATTCAATTGAACCCCAGCTGTTCAGTAACTAAATTCATACAGTAAACGCAATCGCTATCAGATAAGGTGCTGAACTTCTGTTTAACGGATTCTGGATAATTCCTTCCTCAATGCTTCGGGAAAATTCATCCTCATGTCATTACTATTTATGTTACTTAACTCTGTGATCTGCCTGTATTGCTTGCAAGACAAAGCTTTTCACTGTGCCCCGGTACACGTGACAATAAATTCAATTCGATTCAGATCATTGCAGTTCATGCACATTTGCTGATAAGTCAGATTTAAATAATGTCAGTATTCTATTTTTGCTAAGCTTGTCACAGTTTTGTTCTTACAATTTTTTCTCCAGGTCAGTTAGATGGGAATATTTTTTAAATGTACAGAATAAGCCAACCATGTACATTGTAACAGAGTGACAACCAGGAAGCACTTTGTGTAAATTTAGTCAGAGAGTGCTAATTTGGGAAGTATACAAAGCAAAGCTAAAGAAATATTTGATCCTTATCATCTTCAATAAAAAGAAAATCCGGCAAGAAAGTTAGCAAAAAAATTCAGCAGGGAATAAATAGAACGCGAGTGATGAAAAATATGAATTTACAACCACAAAGAATGCTGGAGAAAACAAACAAGTTGGCATGATCTATGGAGAGGCAAACCGAGATAACATTTCAAGTCCAATAGGACATCTTCAGAACTGGACCGGAATAGTGTTGTGATGGGGAATAATACTGAACTCAAAGCATTTTTTCTCTCTACAGATGTTGCCAGACCTGCTGAGCTTCTCTAGCACTCTCGATGTTTGTTTCAGATTTCCAGCATCCAGCTTTTAGCTGTGTGTACGTTACAATGTCATTCAGTCACTCCAGTTGGTTCTGTTTATTCAGCAGTTATCTAATCAGTGTCTTTTTTAATGCTAACATTTTTGAAACTCTATTTTTCCCCTACACTTCCAGGTGGGAAGAGTTTATTTTGTTGCATTTATTGCAGATTCCGGGTATTAACAAATACAGTGTTCAGCAATAGGACGGCACGATAGCTCAGTGGTTAGCTCTTCTGCTTCACAGCGCAAAGGACTTGGGTTTGATTCTACCCACAGGTGACTGTGTGCAGTTTGCACATTCTCCCTCTGTCTACACAGGTTTCCTCCAAGTGCTCTGGTTTCCTCTCACAGTCCAAAAATGTGCAGGTTAGGTGGATTGGCTATGCTAACTTTCCCTGTAGTGTACAGAGTGTGGATGTTAGGTGAATTAACTATGGGAAATGCAGGGTTACAGAGGTGGGTATGAGTGGGATGCCCTTTGGAAGATTAGCTTGGACTTGATGGGCCAAATGGCCTCATTCCACACTGTAGGTATTCAATAATGCTAATCTCACCTCAACACAACTTGTCATTTTTGAACCTCAATCATGTTTGATGGCCACTTCACAAAATATTTTAATTCTTAGCGGCATGATGAAAATCAATGAATTATGAGCAATTTATCTTTATTCTTTATAATTTTATGCTGCTTTTAACATTATGTAGAATGTAACCTTCTATTCCTGACAGGATACTGTACTATTCTGTCACAAGAATTATGAGATACATTACAAGTACAAGGATTAAATACCAGTAGGTTTGAGCAGCACAATAGATCCATTATTGCGATATGGATTAGTCACAATATATTACAAGAGATCATCCATATCAACACTGACAGAGTGCTAACATTCCTGCTTAACATGCCTCTCTGCAGTTGACCAATCATTCTATACAAGGACTTTTACACCTCCATTTGCAAGGTTGGCAGCCTGTTTCATTTAAGGAATTTGACTGTCTTATCAAAGTTTACTTTAAGTTGCAATTGTCTAAGAAAGCATCAAATTCTTGGATGCAACTATGATTTCAAAGAAGGCCTCAATAATGAGCATATGTTTAAATTTCATTGATTTTAAGTTTATTTCAGTAATTCCATCTCTCACAAAAGCTGCAGTATCTTCAAGGTCTCCATCAGTAATTACAACAGTAGCTTCTTTTCCTGATTGCACACACATTTCAAACTTACAAGACTATTAAACAATCCAAGTCCCTCAGACACCTTACAAACTGATGCTTAGAGACTTAAAGAAAGTTTATTGGATAAAGCAGATAAAAATCTATGGCCTCTAAGCCCTCTGCATTTCAAAATAAAGCAAACAACAACATTATGGTTTGCATTTGATGGCTCCAATCAGAGGAACAGCAGAAATCAAATATGTTGCGAAGAAGTTTGACCTGCACGTGCACATTCTGGGAAGATGAAATTGGTTAATGTGGGATTTCCACCTCTCATTACACAGAAGTACCAGTCTCTGAGATAATCAGACTGGCCAACAGCTTAAGTACCCGGGCCAGTAGTCCCTCAGTAGTGGATCTTGTGCGGAGGCTCACAACTCTCCCAGAAAATTAAATCCCTAGATACTAGAGAGGAATCATGGAGTATGGAAGGTGGAGTAGGAGAGAAATAAAGTTCTGGATTACAGATGCTGGGGAAATGGGAGTCAACAGCTTGCTGAGGAGTGGTCCAAATGGCAGCAGAATGACCCCTGACTGACTTGCCCTGCCTTTCCTGAGACCTTTTCTCAGCAAGACCAAGGAAATCAGCCAGCCTACTCTTGCCCCGCTTCCCAATGCCAGCTGGGTTATGCAAATTACCGCAAATTATCCAGGTCAGTAGAACCTAATTACCCCTTACTTAAATATTTACATGAGATTGGCTTGCTGCTAATTTCATCACCCGCTCACCGAGTGTATTATAGGATTGTACTTAAGGGTGGGCGGGAAGTAGGTGGGCTTGCCAACCAATCTATTTCACATTCCCTCCCACCATAAACACACACTGCACAGCCACATGAGGTCCAACTCCATCGATTGACATTTGTCTGTGTCACTTCCTTGTGGTTTAAAAGTATTTAGGCTAGTTGAATTAGCACTTCAGCAAAATGCTTAATCATGTCACTCTCTTACTTATGTATTTCCAGATGGTTCTATGCCCATGGTTCATGAATTTTGTGCGCACAAAACTTCTCCAATGCTCTGACTTGGCATCAAAGCAAATAGCTTTGTAGATTGTCTGTTTATTGGATTTGACTCAATTTTTGTAACTTTGCTGCTTTTTGTTAAACATCTTACAGTCTTAAATTGTTTATGCCAATAACTCTGTTATCTGTAATGAAAAATAAGCAGCTGCCGTTGGAAAAGGGTTACTTTGGCTCAAAAAAGCCCTTTAGGCTTTTGCAAAACACATTGCTCAGTTTGAGTCAGTTTTCTGTAAATCCAAATACAACAAAGTTTCTGTATTTCATTTAAACTGTGGATGGTCTCCCCTACTCCCCATCGAATAGCTTCCACAAATCTCAAACACAATTTTCAATGAATATAACAATTACATCAGTCAAAACCATTAGAGCTTAGTACAATATTGTATAGGTATTGGATGTGTGCAAAAAAATGGCTGCTATACACCAGATCTTTTTCTTTTGTCGTATTTGGTATTTCCCATTTTAAAGAAATTTTTCTTTTATCACAATTCATAAGTTTGTCTTGAGTGGTTGTATTGAAGTGTTTGCCTATGGATTGCGTAATTTGACTACATCTGGCCATATGATTAGAGAGAGGTTGAATAGGCTGGGGCTGTTTTCCCTGGAGCGTCAGAGGCTGAGGGGTGACCTTATAGAGGTTTAAAAAATCATGAGGGGCATGGATTGGATAAATAGACAAGGTCTTTTCCCTGGGGTGGGGGTGTCGAGAACTAGAGAGCATAGGTCTATGGTGAGAGAGAAAAGATACAAAAGAGACCTAAGAGGCAACTTTTTCATGCCGAGGGTGGTGCATGTGGAGAATGGGTTGCCAGAGGAGATGGTAAAGGCTTGTACAACTGCAACATTTAAAAGGCATCTGGATGGGTATATGAATAGGAAGGGCTTGGAGGGATAAGGGCTAGATGCTTGTAGGTGGGACTAGATTGGGTTGGGAAATCTGGTCAGCATGGATGAGTTGGACTGAAGAGTTTATTTCCATGCCATACATGTCTATGTCTCTATGGCTCCATGAATATATGAACTAGAGCAGAAGCACACTATTTGGCCATTCTTTAAGATCTTGACTGATACTATCTATTGATCACCTTGTTAGTCAAGAATCTATCCACCTATGCCTTGAGAGCATTAAATAAATCAACCTCAACCATTTTCTGAAAAGAAATTTTCAAAGACTCACAACTTGAGTGAAAATATTTCTTCTCATCTCTATTTAAATAGAAATGAGTTAATTTTTACCAGTGTATCCTTTTGTTCTTGTCGCTTTCACAAAGGGAGCCTTTTTTTTAGCATCCACCTTTGTCAAGTCCTCGCAAGATCTTAGATGCCTCAATAAGGTCGCCTCTTATTCTTCTAAGCCTCAGTGTATCCAGGCAAAGTCCATTTGCTCATAAAATAATCTCCCATGATTGGTATCTGGTAAATGAAACCTTTCTGAATTCTTAACACATTTGCATGCTCTCTAAATAAGAGGAGCAAAATAGTACACAGTGCCCCAGATTTGGCCTCATCAATGCTCAATACAGCTGCTGCAAAACCTCCCTATTTTTATATTCCATAATTCTTTGCACTTGTACCTATTGGGTGCTTCAGAAGACTCCTGTAAAAGCTAATGGAAAAATTATCCTACTTTAGAAATTTCGAAGGTGAAGTGATCCACGTCCCCCTGCCTTCAATATGTTTCCCTCCATCCTCTTCTACCCATATAACCATGAAATAATTGTTAGCTGTTTGAGCATTGTTGTGGAACACATCTTAAGTACCAATTCACAGCTCTTCTGCTGGTGAAATGTGTTGTGAACCAATTAGTGGCTGCTGACATACGACAGATACTTTACTGAATACTCACTATCCTATTGGGTAGTCAAGTATAAAGCAGTTTTAGTTTTGACAGGATGCAGGCATTCAAAGCCTTTCCAAGAATGACTTGTTCAGCTGCATGCACATCAATATTTATGAATGAGAAATGCTAGACCACACTCAATACAATTGAAAAGTGGGAGAGTGTCAATCTATTCTTGTGAGTGCTATTTTATGCAGAGACCTTTCTGCCCCTTTAATAGTAATTTTGCAGTTGAAAAGTACAGAATGGCCACGGAACAATCACAACAGAAAAAAATTGGTGGGTGTAATTGAATAAGCAATCGGTTCAATAGAATTGTTCAGAAACATCTTGGGGGTAATCTCAAAGGACACTTTTACTGCGCAAGGCAATGTATTCATACAGTCATCCCAACAAAAACAGAGTTTAATTTTAATTAGAGATAAATGGGGTGGGTGTTTAAATTTGATCGTCAATGAAATCAGGCATGGAGATTGAGAAGCATAAATTAATCCACTCCAATTTAAAGTGATATAGTTAGCACACAAATGTCATGTTGCCTGCTAATTATACTGTCTATGGTATGCTAGCAGCATGCAATGCACAGTTCAGTGCCAGTCTGTCTCATCAGGGCCCTGAGTTCATTTGAGGCTAATGCTGCTTGAAGTGCTGCTTGACATTGTTTAAGACCAACCTATACCTTGTATGAAGGTATGTATTTCATGGATTTGACCAAATCTATTCTGTAACAGGAGTATAATTAACATATCAGCATGATGTGAGAATTTGAGGGAAGTGCTGCTCAGCGTATGTCAGATTGTAGTAGTTTCAAGCTATCCCATCTTAACATAATTACTTGTGTGGTCTAAATTCTTGTGCTGTGTGATCGATCATGATTGTCTGTGGCAAGCTACAAAGGTAATCTGAATAGACAAATCAGAATAGAAAATAACAGCTCCACCATTAAGACATTAATATCTCAGTTAAGGAAGTGGACTTGGCAAAATTCTGCAAGATTAACTTTGAAGACATTACAAATTGAGAATATTCTGCAACTCCTGTAGAGGTTATGATGAGGGCCATTGGCTACAGAGAAAAAACAAGAGATGTCATTGCCTGACAATCATTTAAAAAGATCTTGGAGATGTATGTATTGGGAAGCTATGAAAGTTATAGGTTTAAAAGTGACAGTTCAAGGACACTCATGTTTGTTGCAATACATTGAGTGACATAATTGGTCATACAGTCAGACAAATGTACTAGTCACCATAAACTGAAAGTGAGCTGATGCAATTGCATCTGTACAAATGCTGATGTTTGCTTGTAAGGATTAATGATTTTAAGGAACAGTTCCCATGAAGTCTTTATCTTAAGTTGTCTGTTCCACTCTGAGTGGAAATATTGAGTACAGTTAGAGCGAGACAAATGTGGTCATGTGTCCTACAAATGTTTTGGGGAGCAGAAGTCCAGCTCCTGCTTCACCCCTGAATGAGTTAATGGCTTTTTAAATAATCCTCAACACCACTCTCCTGCCTTCTTCCCATTACTCTTGATTCACATATTAATTAGAAAACTGTCCATTTCAGCTTTCAAAATTCTTAAAATCCCAACATCCGTAGTCCTTTGTGGGGAAAAGAATTCATGAATTCACTACCCTCTGAGAATTAAGGATTTTAAGAAACAGTTCCCTTGAAGTCTTTATGTCAAGTTGTCTGTTCCACCCTGAGTAGAAATATTGAGTACAGTTAGATCGAGACAAATGTGGTCACAAGTCCTACAGGCGGCATGATGGCTCAATGGTTAGCACTGCAGCCTCACAGCGCCAGGGAACCTGGTTCAATTCCCACCTTGGGCAACTGTCTGTGTGGGGTTGCATATTCTCCCCATGTCTCATGGGTGTCCTCCCACAATCCAAAGATGTGCAGGCCAGGTAAATTGGCAATGCTAAATTGCCCATAATGTTAGGTGCGTTAGTCAGGAGAAAGTGAGGGCTGCAGATGCTGGAGATCAGAGCTGAAAATGTGGTCTTGCCAAAAACAAGGCTAAACTAGTTAGACCACATAAAATATATTTGTTCCCCTTTTTGAAGGAAATACACACTGTATTGGAGGCAGTCCTGAGAATGCTCTCAAGGTTAGTATTGGGTATGAAAGGACTTTCAGGAGAAGTTCAGTGGAGCTGGACTGTAATCATTGGAGTTTAGAAGAAAGTAAAGCACCTTTGTTGAAACATGTAAGATTCTTCATGGACTTGATATAGCAGACAAGGAAAGGCTGATTAGAATGAAAGAGCAGAATCTCAGAATAAGAGGCCGTTAGATTCCTTATAGTGTAGGAACAGGCTCTTCAGCCCAGCAAGTCCAAACTGACCCTCTGAAGAGTAACCCACCCAGACCCATTTCCCTCTGACTAATGCACATAACACTATGGTCAATTTAGCATGGCCAATTCACATGACCTGTACATCTTTGGATTGTGGGAGGAAACCGGAGCATCTGGAGGAAACCCATGCAGACATGGGGAGAATGTGCAAACTCCAAACAGACAGCCGCCCGAGGCTGAAATCGAACTTAGGTCCCCGGTACTGTGAGGCAGCAGTGCTAACCACCGAGCCACCATGCCACCCCATTATTAGATAGATTATCTACAGTATGGAAACAGGCCCTTCGGCCCAACGTCCACACCGACCCCAACCCCCGGAGAGTAACCCGCCCAGACCCATTCCCCTACCCTATGTTTACTCCTGACTAACGCTGAAAATGTGTTGCTGGAAAAGCGCAGCAGTTCAGGCAGCATCCAAGGAGCAGGAGAATTGCTGTTTTGGGCATGAGCCCTTCTTCAGGAGGGCTTTCCTATTCATATACCCATCCAGATGGCTTTTAGATATTGTAATTGTACTAGCTTCCTCTGGCAGTTCATTCCAGACACGCACTACCTTCTGTGTTAAAAGTTGCCCCTTAGGTCCCTTTTAAATATTTCCCCTTTCACCCCCAAATCTATGCCCTTTAGTTCTGGACTCCCCCATCCCAGGGAGAAGACCTCGTCCATTTACCCTATCCATTGTTCCTCATGATTTTATAAACCCCTGTAAGGTCACCCTCCCAGCCTTTGATGCTCCAGGGAAAACAGCCCCAGCCTATTCAACCTCTCCCTCGAGTTCAAATCTTCCAATCCTGGCAGCATCCTTGTCAATCTTTTCTGAACCCTTTCAAGTTTCATAACATCCTTCCTATCGGAAGAAGACCAAAATTGAATGCAATATTCCAAAAGTGGCTTAACCAATGTCCTGTACAGCCACAACTTGACCTCCCAACTCCTATATTCAATGCTCTGTCCAATAAAGGAAAGCATACCAAACGCTTTCTTCACTATACTATTACCTTGGTCAGTAGCCTCAAGTGTTGTACCTAATCACTCACCTTCTAAAAGTCCTATCCTGTGTGCACCTCCTCAAAACTTCATCATAATTTGCCTTTCTTGTAGCTATGCTGATTCTGCTTGATCATGTTTTATATTTCAAAATACTCTGGCATACTTCAAAATATGTGCCCTTGACAATTGACTCTTACATTTTCCCAATACAGTTGTTAAACTAACAGGCCTGATGTTTTTTTTTTAATTCTTTCACTGAATGAGGGCTTTGTTGGCTAGACCAGCATTTGTTGCTCACCCATAATTGCCCAGAGGCCAGTTAAAAGTCAACCACATTGTTGTGGGTCTAGAGTCACATGTTGGTCAGACCAGGTAAGGATGGCAGTTTCCTTACCTGAAGGCCATTAGTGAGCCAGATATACTTTTCTCGACAATCAACAAGCGCTTCATGGTCATCATTTCAGATTTGAGATCATTTAAGATCATGGTCTTAATTCCAAACTTCTATTGAATTCAAATTTCACTAAACATCATGGTGGAATTCAAACCTGGCCCCCAATAACAATTTTGAGATCTCTGGATAAATAGTCTACTGATAATGTTATTAGGCCAATGCCTCCCGATTGAGCATGCAGTTCATCATTGCAACTTGAACCAAGTCAAGGCAGAAGCAATCAAGAGTTTCTGAACACATAGATTTGTGGAAAGGTATTGTGTTGTGTCTACACTAGGTTATACAATGAGTAGTGGTCACATTCTGTGAAGAAATAGGTGACATATCCAGACTGCATATAAACAACCACCTGCCACATTGAATGATAACTCAGCCACTGAGGACGTTGTGCTAGACAGCATCCACACATGATAGGCATCCATCTGAGACAACGGACAGCAGACCACAGAGTGAACCTACAGTGCCAAATCCTGATAACCACATAAGGCCCAGATCTGGTCATGGTGTACAAACACCAAAACCTTACGTAATGTGCATGGGTAAGTTCTGTACATGCTTCCTTGTACATGTTAATCAACAAAGTGTTCCTGCTCTTGAAAGGGAAATTTGAATTTGAATTTAATTTATTGTCATGTGTACTGAGGCACAGTGAAAAGCTTTGTCATGCGAACAATACAGGCAGATCACATAGGTAAGTAACATAGACAAGCAAATAATAGGCAAGCAGCAGTACAAACAAAAACACAGGTACAGGTGAATGTTAAGAGTTTGTGAGTCCATTCAGTATTCTAACAACAGTAGGGTAGAAACTATTTTGAAACAGGCTGATGCATGTATTCGGCTTCTGTACTTTCTCCCCAATGGTAGAGGTTGAAGAAAAGCATTGCCGGGGTGGGATGGGTCTTTGAGAATGCTGGCAGCCTTTCCTTGACAGCGGGCCTGTAGACAGATTCTATAGATGGGAGGTTGGCCTTTGTGATTGTCCGAGCCAAGTTCACCACTCTTTGTAACTGTCTCCGATCTTGAATGGTACTGTTACCATACCAGGAAGTGATACATCCTGACAGAATGCTCTCAATGGTGCACCTATAAAAGTTGGCAAGGGTATTCGCTGTCATACCAAATTTTCTCAGCTGCCTGAGGAAGAAGAGGCGTTGTTGGGCCTTTGTAACCAGTGCATCCACATGAAGAGTCCAAGAAAGCTTTTGTGGATGACTACTCCCAGGAGCTTGACGTTCTCCACTTGTTCCATCTCTGTGCTGTTAATGTGTAGGGGGCATGAGTAACATCCTACTGAAAGTCAATAACAAGTTCCTTGGTTTTGCCAGCAGTGAGAGCTATGTTGTTCTCAGTGCACCATTTTTTCAGGTCTTCCACCACCCACCTATAGTCTGTTTCATCGCCATCTGAGATTCGACCGACAATGGTGGTGTCATCAGCGAACTTGTAAATGGTATTAGTCTGGTATTTGGCGACACAGTCATGGGTATACAGTAAGTACAGTAGGGGACTGAGTACGCACCCCTGAGGGGCTCCACTGTTGATTGTTAGTGAGGATGAACTATTGTTCCCAATCTTGACTGATTGTGGCTTGGGGGTCAGGAAACTGAGGATCCAATTGCAGAGAGTGGGGCTTAGTCCAAGATCACTAAGTTTGGTAATCAGGCTCAAAGGGATAATAGTGTTGAAGGATGAATGAGTAGGATTCTTGTGTAGCTGTTTTTGGTGTCAAGATGTTCTAAGGAGGAGTGAAAGGCAAGTGGTATGGCATCTGATGTGGATCTGCTGGTCCAATAGGCAAATTAGCGTTGGTCAAGTGTGGTGGGGAAGCTGGAGTTGATTAATGCCATGACCAGCCTTTCAAAGCACTTCATGACCACCGAAGTTAGGGCCACTGGGCGATAGTCATTGAGACATGCTGCATGAGCCTTCTTAGGCACTGGGATGATGTTAGCCATTTTGAAACAAGCAGGGACGGTGGCCTGCTGCAGGGAGAGGTTGAAGATGTCCGAGAAGACCTCTGCTAGTTGATCTGCGCATGCTCTGAGTGCACGGCCTGGTACTCCTGTCTGGTCACATCCTTTCCTTGGATTGACATGAAGGAAAACTGATCTGACCTCTGAGGCAGTGACTGTTGGGATATGTCCGTCAAGACTTGTCAGAATAGGTGTTACCCCTCTGCCAAAATTCTGCTCAAAGCGAGCATAGAAGGTGTTGAGACGATCTGGGAGGGATGTATCATCACCTACTATCTTGCACTGATAACAATTTAGAAGACAGCAGGGGAAAATCGTGGATGTTGAATTATTGCAAACCATATAGGTTGTGTACCTTTTAAGATAGGTTACATGGCATTGTGCCATGTGACGCTCCACTATAACAATTGTCACAGCAGTGACTCCCTGCTCAGTGCAATGGAGTCAGTTCAGTCAACCAATTCTGTAAATGCAATGCAACAGTAATAGTCAATAAGCATAAACCCAGACTATATGTGAGCCTGAGATATCATAATAGTGCAAATAGTTAATGTTCTTAATAAACTGAGACATCTGTCTTAAAAAGCACCCACTCCTTATGGTATATGTTATTTGAGCTAACACTCACTCTGTGTCATACTGATAGTGGTTTTTGACCAAATAAACCATGTCAGCATGTTCCTTCTGTGAATTAAATAGGCAGAGTACATGTCACAGTCAGGAATCATATGCTTATAAACTCAAAACATTTATTGTTAATTGTGATTTGGCACCACTTGCTGTATGTTCCTGAGTGTCCTTATAGTTACACTATCCACCAAATTAACATAAGTATTTCAGCTGCCAATGTGGCTAATTTCTACTTGCTACAACAGACATTCATTCACACGTGGGAACCTGTTCTTTGCAGACAAAAGAAATGTTTTCAAGTCTTGCATCTTTTTTTTGAATTACCAGTGATCTTCTAGAATCTACAGTTTCATATTGTTTTCACCATGGTGAGGCCTTAGCTGATAAATCAAGAGGGGCATGGATAGGGTAAATAGACAAAGTCTTTTCCCTAGTCTGGGGGGATCCAGAACTAGAGGGCATATGTTTAAGATGAGAGGGAAAAGATTTAACAGGGACCAAAGGGGCAACTTTTTGATGCAGAGGGTGGTGCATGTATGGAATGAGGAATTGGTCGAGGCAAGTACAATTGCAACATTTAAAAGTCATTTGGATGGGTATATGAATAGAAATCATTCAGAGAAATATGGACAAAGTGCTGGCAAATGGGACCAGATTAATTTAGGATATCTGGTCAGCATGGGCGAGTTGGACCAAAGGGTCTGTTTCTGTGCTGTACATCTCTATGACTCTCAGTGACAACTTGCTAACAAATTGGTACCATTTTCTCCTGTAGGATAAATTGGTTTGATTCATTGAAATCTGACAAATCTTGAATTTGTCCTGATCAATACTGGATGAAAGGATTCAGCAATGTGTCTTTCTTTTCAATATACAATAGATGACACATTTAATTCAGCTGTTGGCAAATGGCATGAGTTTCATAGTTAATTTTAAAAAATCCTATTTTCCAAATGCTGGATTGTACGCAACAAAAATGAGTAGAGTTCATGCTTATATAACAGCTGAGAATGGTCCTACTTGGGCCGCTTTATCCAATCATAAACTACAAGGTCAACCTGGTCAGGGATGAAGACAGAACTACACAGACACAGTATTATCCATGCTGAAAACCCAATTGTTACAATTTCAGTAATTGCCTCACAGATAAACTGAAACTGATCATGATCTCAGTCTCACTGTGAAAATCTACTTATCCTTTTTTTTCTCTCCATTATATATGCCCAATAATTAGTGATCCCAAGCTACAGTGCATTTACAGGATTTCTTTGCTAATTTAAATTGCTTTGTCCTTCGAGCCTTTCTCTCCAGCAGTAAGGGTTAGATAATGAATTAATTTGGCTGCAAGGGATAATAAGAGATTATCCACTCAATAGGAAAATGGAAGATTACGTTTCTGTTTAGGAGATTTGTAGAAGTTATCCATCTGCATTAGGTTACTGTTGAAATGGCTATATTCACCAGGTCTTATATGAATTATATAAGGCCTGACTTGGAAGTACAGAATGCTTGAAGTGTATATAAAATTGAAAATATCAGCAGCAGAAATAGGAATCACAGGGCACCTGAACGATCAGTTGTATAGTGGGTCCAGATTGATGAATGTCTTAATTACAAATGTTCATCCTTATGATCTTATACAGGGGTGTAATTTTTAAAATCCGACATGCAAACATTTCCTGTACATGTAAATGGCTGTTTAATATTATCCTGCATTGTGTTCTGACTTACTTACAAATCAACTTGCAAACAAACACAAGAACGGAAACTGTTCGCAATCTAGGGACTATACCTTTTTAAACAAAGAGATTAAGAACGATATCAATATGCAAAGAGTCACATTCTTCATTGAGTCTCAGCTTGGATTAGTTGGCAGTACCTTTGCCTCCAAACAAAATTATAAATCCCAGCATCATTTCAACATTTTAACATACATGCTCGGCTGTCAATGCGGCTTTGAACAGAGGGTGCTGCATTATGGTACCAATCTTCAGACGAGATCTTACAGTGCAGATTACTGATTCCATGATGTTATTTGAAAGCAATCTGGGAGTTTTGTTACAGATTGAATTTCCCCACTGTGTTCAACCTATCAGCCCATCAGAAAAGAAACACTTGCATTGATATCCTGTTTTACATGATGATCAGATGTCTCAAAGCAGGCAATATAGAATTTTTGAAGTGCAGTCACTGTTGTAAGGAAAGAGAGCATAAATAATGCATAAAATGTTTTTGATGAGGAAGCGCAGGTGAAAGTCTTGCTGTGCATATTAAGTGTCTTCTTATGCCCTAATATTGAAATTTCTTCAGAATCCTTTCCACCTTTTTTCCTTATCTTTTCTCCTTTATGATGCTCTATAAAACGTCTTCCTCTGACAAACCTTTTGATAATCTTTCATCCTTTATAATATCTCCTTATGTGGATCAGCATCTGATTTTGCTTAATTATGCACCTATGAAGTATGATTTTTCCGTGTGGAAGATGCTGAATAAATATGCGCTGTTCTTCATAAATGTTCTCATGTATTTTCAATATTGTCACAGCCCATATGATAGGTTCCTGCTGACCTTTGTGTAAAATTTGCCAAGGTGAAAGGTGCTTATTTACCAACTTGTTAAGACTTCAAGCCATCTCAAACATCTTCCTTCAGTATTTCCATGGTGAAGTTCCATTCACTCTGAGTCATTGCATCACAAATGCAAATTTGCTAAATTTGCACTGCTGCTTTGGGATTATGCTGACTGGGATGTATAGGATGTAACATCTGCCTTGAAAGTGAGGGATTCCTAATACAGAACAGTCTAGAGATTATAAATACAGAGGTTTGCAGCTGAGAATCACTACTTAAATAGGTTTTGGAGGGAACGGCTGTTCCATTTTATTGACACACCTCTCACAGCCTCAGAAAACCCCAAAGCACATGACAGCCAATGAAATCTTTTGAAGAGTCAATTTTGCCAAATGCGGACTACAGCAGCCAATTTTCACAAGTGATAGTTGTGTGTGTATTGATGTCTTTAAGAGACTTACTTCTCACCATGTCATATTTATTGCTATGTCATATTATTATTAGATAGCAAAGCGCATGTGCCTGGAAATATTAGCTCTGTCTCAGTTAGTAATCTCTTCAATGGAAGGTCATGGGTTCCAGCCCCATCTAAGAATCAAAAGCACAGAGGAGCTCCTGTTTTCTACAAGAGGTGTGAATCTGATTGACTGTGCTGTCAAGTGAATGGAAAAGACTTAGTCGCAATACTTTAAAGAAGAGCACGGGTTTACCTCATTTTCCAGGCTAATATGAATCCCTCAACCAATATCACTAAAGCAGATTATCTGATCGTGATTGTCAGGTTAATGATGTTGATTGCAAGATCCATCAATTTTTGGGGATTGATTAATTCCATGGTGAGTTTATTTCAAACAAAAGAAATTAAAAGTTATAAAACAAATATTTCAGCAGGAGAAAGTGAGGTCTGCAGATGCTGGAGATCAGAGATGGAAATGTGTTGCTGGAAAAGCGCAGCAGGTCAGGCAGCATCTAGGGAACAGTAGAATCGACGTTTCGGGCATTAGCCCTTCTTCAGGAAATATTTCAGCAGAGCAACTAGTTTCAGTGGATGCTGCTGACATATGCCCAGCCAGACAGACTGGTCGGTTATAGCCATATACACACAGCAACTGGAGTCTTTAAATGTAAAGTCTCTTCAAGAGAAAGGTATGCACACAATTATCATAGTGCAATTTGTGGGGCTGCATTCCCTATCTTACAAATGTGCCCACTCTTCAAAAGATTTCTTCAGCTGTCAGGTGCTTTGGGATGTCCTGAGGTCATGAAAGGCACTTTATAATGAAAGCTTTATTCTTTTTCCACTGTGACCTGCCTGTCAGCCTGATGCTATTGAAAGGTGGAGGTTGAATTGTTTTTTTAAAGGTTGCATGAGAGTCTCCAGACAATTCAGTTGTTAATATGAATTTCATCCTGTTTTACACCAAGGAATTCACTCACGAGATCATGAAGCAGGGATTTGACAGTTCCTTTGTATCTCATCCCCTGTAGGTTATAATGCAGGTTTTTAAAAGAAGAAGCAGTAGCACTACTCATTTTGTGAGAATTCTAGGTCCTCACATCTTGTTCTTTATTCTTTGCTCAATTATCATCAGAAATAGGTAACTCTGGGATGTGGGCATTGCTGGATAGGCCAGGACTTTTTTTATTCACTTGTGGGACACGGATGTTGCTGGCTGGCCATCGTTTATTGCCCAAAGCTAGTTGCCCTTGAGAAGCTGGTAATGAGCTGCCTTCTTAAAACGCTGCAGTAGATAGCCCCACAATGTTGCTAGGGAGCGAATTCTAGGATTATGGCTCGGCCACAGTGAAGGAACAGCATTATATTTCCAAGTCAGGATGGTGAGTTGTGCGGAAGGGAACTTGCAGTGGCTAGTGTTCCCACATATCTACTGCCCTTGTCCTTCCAGATGGAAATGGTCGTGTGGGTTTCGAAAATTCTGTTTAAGGATCTTTGGTGAATTTCTGCAGTGCATCTTGTAGATGATACACACAGCTGCTACTGAGCATTGGTGGTCCCTAACTGCTCTGGAGTAGTTGGTGAGGAACTGCCTCTTGAACCA
Source organism: Chiloscyllium plagiosum (assembly GCF_004010195.1). Taxonomy (NCBI): domain Eukaryota; kingdom Metazoa; phylum Chordata; class Chondrichthyes; order Orectolobiformes; family Hemiscylliidae; genus Chiloscyllium; species Chiloscyllium plagiosum. Next base: position 23,327,442 of record NC_057719.1, read on the forward strand.
TTGCTGTCCTTAGGGTGTAGAGACACATAGTGCTGTTAGGGTTCGAGCTTCACAATTTCGACCCAGGGACAGAAAAGGAACAATGACTTAATTCCAGGACATGATGATGGTGTAAACATGCAGCTGGTGATGTTCTTGCGCATCTGCTACCCTTGACCCTCACGGCGTTAGAGGTTACGGATTTCAAAAGCAGCCTTGGTGAGTTACTGCAGTGTACATTTTGTAGATGACACTCACAGCTGCCATCGTGCATTGGTGAGGAAGGGAATGAATTTTGAAATTGGTGGAAAGGTAGCAATCAAGTGAGTTTGTCTGGATTATGTTGAGCCTCTTGATTGTTGGAAAGGCTATACACTTCCAAGAAAGTTGGACAATCTTCTGCCTATTAGCAGGTGGACAGGCATTGGAGAGATTGAAAGTGAGTCACTCACTTCTGACTTCCAAGCATCAAATCTGCTTTTGTGGATGCAATAGTTAAATGGTTGGCCAGTTTAATTTCTGGTAAATGGTAACAACTAGAATGTTGATAGTGGGGAGTTCAATAATGGTAATGTTGATAAATGTTGAGGGGCCATTGATTAGATTCTCTCTGGTTGGAGATGGCTATTGCCTGAAATTCAGTCTGTCTGGGGGACTTAAGGATGAACAGCACGGAAACAGACCCTTTGGTTTAATTCATCCACACCAAACAGATATCCTAAATTAGAGTAGTGCTGGAAAAGCACAGCAGGTAGAACAGCATCCGAGGAGCTGGAAAATCAATGTTTCAAGCAAAAGCCCTTCATCAGGAATGATTTTTGCCCAAAACGTTGATTTTCCTGCTCCTTGGATGCTGCCCTACCTGCTGTGCTTTTCCAGCACCACTCTAATCTTGATTCTAATCTCCAGCATCTGCAGTAGTACCCACTTCCACCTAAATATCCTAAATTAATCTAGTCCCATTTGCCAGAACTTGGCCCATATCCCTCTAAACCCATCCTATTCTTGTACCCATCTAGATACCTTTTTAAATGTTGTAATTGTACCAGTATCCACCACTACCTCTGGCAGCTCATTCCATATACACACTGCTCTCTGTGTGAAAATGTTGCCCCTTAGGTTACTTTTAAATCTCACCCCTCTCACCTTAACCCTATGCCCTCTAATTCTGGACTCCCCCAACTCAGGGAAAAGAACTTGTCTGTTTACTGTATCCATGCCCCTCATGATTTTGTACACTTCTATAAGGTCACCCTTCAGCCTCTGACACTCCAGGGAAAACAGCCCCAGCCTATTCAGTCTCTCCCTATAGCTCAAATCCTCCAAACCTGGCAACATCCTTATAAATCTTTTCTGAAACTTTTCACGTTTCACAACATCCTTCCTGTTGGAGGGAGACCAGAATTGCACACAATATTCCAACAGTGGCCTAACCAATGTCCTGTGCAGCCACAACATGACCTCCCAACTGCTGTACTCAATACTCTTACCAATAACAGAAAGCATAACAAATGTCTTCTTCGCTATCTTGTCTACCTGAGACTCCACTTTCGAGGAATTACGAACCTGCACTCCAAGGTCTCTTTTTTCAACAACACTCCCCAGGACCTTACCATTAAATGTATAGGTCCTGCACTGACTTGCCTTTCCAAGTGCGGCACCTCACATTTATTCAATGCATTTCTAGATTAGATTAGATTGCCTACATTGTGGAAACAGGCCCTTCAGCCCAACAAGTCCACTTCAACCCTCTGAAGAGTAACCCACCCAGACCATTTCCCTCTGACTAATGCACCTAACACTATGGATGGGCAATTTAACATGACCAATTCACCTGACCTGCACATCTTTGGACTGTGGAAGGAAACCGGAAGAACACCCAGAGAAAACCCACGTGGACACGGGGAGAATGTGCAAACTCTACACAGACAGTCACCCAAGGCTGGAATCAAAACCGGGTCCCCGGCGCTGTGAGGCAGCAGTGCTAACCACTGAGTCACCATGCCGCCCTATCTACTATTACTCTACTACTGATTATGATGTAGCAATAATATCACTTGGCAATTACCTCCCCTTAAAGATTGCTAAAACAAAACTCATATATTAATGAAATTTGATGAGCCATGTTTACTCCCACTCACCACGTTCACTTCAGAAAAGATTCTGGAATAAGCATTTCTCATATCTTGGCAGTCTCCAAAACAAAATATTTCTGCCTGATGTACAGCAACAGCAGTTGTCACTCCATTCCTGCCCTGCAGTGAGTCCCTGATGTTGCTTCAGTGACTCCAGAACCGCTGGGTTTCATGGCAAAACTTTCAAAAAATCCTAGTTTCTTCACAAAACCAACTTTCTAAGCAAACCTCCTTTATAATCAACTGCAATGGACAGGCTACAAGGATCAATGGGCAAAAAAACAACTCTTCAGGCAAATACGATCCCTTAACCTTCAAATGGTCAGTGAAAACAAGGAAAATGCCACCAAAACCCTCTGATGTTCACCTTGAAGTGTGGAAGACATTGATATTAATAAGTGGGAGGAGCTTATGCCAATTATTCGAAACAGCAGCAACTCAACAATCAGTTAGTATCAGGCTTTGAATCCAAATGCATTCATTAGAAGGCAGAACATCATCTCAGAGGGAAGAAAAGGAAACAAATCCTGATCTCTGAAAATCACTTAATTTTGGTAAGTCCTGCCACATAAGCTCTCATGTTTGGGTAGACCATCTCCTAAATAGACACGGCAAACCCATGACCGTGAGCAGTTGTCATCTGTGCTGACAAATGGACCTTACACTGGGACCTGAGTGCCCTGGGCTGTGTCCATATCCAATCTCTATGAAGTGGAATTGAGAAGAAAACTTGAGTAATGCCAAATAACCAGATAATCTTTTAAGAATCGGAAACAGTAATAATAGCCTCCGTTCATTTAGTTTTAAAGGATAATATTCTTTTTAAGGCAGCGCTCTTCCAGAGTTAAACCTTCTTCAGGCATTGAGACTTCACAGGATCATGCACTCCTGATGAAGAGCAATACTATAATAGACACTGTTCAGATAAATATGCACAGCAGCGTGTTTTTTTATCCATTGACTTGAATAGCTGGAAGATCAGGGACTGTCAGCCTGTGATTTCCTGCACACCCTGATTGAGGAAATCAACCCTTACCTCAGTGCAGAAAGATCAATTTAAGGAAAAGTGTCTTGAAACCAATTCAGTTAAGTTTCTCAAGTATTTTTGTTGAAGCTAGCACATCTGTCAGCAACACGGGACATCTAGACAGATAACACATTAGTTGTGAAGCTGCTGTTATGGGAGCTTGTAAAGACAACATGACATGAATATGACCCCATCTGTCAACTGAACTACAGTGAGGAGTATACACCATTCGCCTGTGGAGAAAATAACATGACACAAAACACATAAACCTATAAAAATGACAAGGAAAATAGATACTTTGCTCCTCATGACAACATTTTTTAACAACCTAATAGCAGAATGAAATTGCATTGAAAATTTCAGTCCACTAGGAAAAAGGCAGAAAAAAAATTGTTCCGACAGGGAGATGCCATCCTGAAGAACAACTTATTACTGTTATTATTTACACATAGAACACCTACAGGGGGAGAAAAAAATGAGTAAATTTTGAGAAAGTAGATAAATTACTTCAAGAGCCGGACCTGATTTTCAGTCTTTTGCCCAAAACGTGAATTCTCCTGCTCCTCGGATGCTGCCTGACCTGCTATGCTTTTCCAGCACCACACTCTTGACTCTGATTTTCAGTCTTGTCCAAGCTCATAGAGATGTACAGCATGTACTCGTCCATGCCAAGTAGATGTCCCAACCCAACCTAGTCCCACCTGCCAGCACCTGGCACATATCCCTCCAAACCTTTCCTATTCATATACCCATCCAGATGCCTTTCAAATATTGCAATTGTACTAGCCTCCTCTAATTCCTCTGGCAGCTCATTCCATACACATACCATCCTCTACATGAAAAAGTTGCCCCTTAGGTCTCTTTTATATCTTTCCCCTCTCACCCTAAACCTGTGCCTTGCAGTTCTGGACTCCCCCAACCCAGGGAAAAGACTTTGTCTATTTATTCTATCCATGCCCCTCATGATTTTATAAATCTCTATAAAGTCACTCCTCAGCCTCGGATGCTCCAGAGTAAACAACCCCAGCCTATTCAACCTCACCCAATCTCCCAATCTCACCCAATCTCCCAATCTCAACCAATCATGGGTTAATTATTCTTCAGTCTGCCACCATAAACTATACATGAAAGGCATTTCCCCTTATAACTCAGCATTGAGCACTTGATATACTCCAAGAGCAAATAATGGCTGCTGAAGTGACAAGGCAACAACTGAAAACTCCCGCTGGAGAAGCAGGGGGTAGTCTTTTGAAGCTGGAGGGAACATGTTTAAGTTAAGCTTTCCAGTAACGCTGATAGTAAGTTATTAAAATAATTTTCTCAAAAGGATTTTTCAAATCTAAAAAGAATCATGACAGTGCAGAGATAGTTTGGCCCAATGAGGCTGCACTGACTCTCCACACAACATTCCCCTGCCCCCTTCCACCATAACCCTATATTTACTCTAGCTAATCCACCTAGCCTGCACATTACGACGCAATTTAGCACGGCCAATCCACCCAACCTGGAAACCAGATCACCCAGCAGAAACCCATGCAGTCACAGAAAAAAATGTACAAACTCCACACAGTCACACGAGACTTGAATCAAACCTGGGTCCCTGGTGCTGTCAGGCAACAGTACTAACCACTGAGCACTGAACTACCTCTAAATAAGCAAAGATATGGTTTCAGATCTTTAGCTGCATTTGAGTTTGATGTCCTCTTTTATGGCCTTAGGTAGGAATTTATGCTGACCAACCTTGTTTGATTTTCTTTGAAACTGTGGGAATTGGTTTAACAGATAATCCCGTTTAGTACTTGTTAGTAGCTACGTGATCAATAATTTTGATTAAGATTTTCTGCACTTCCAGTTTATAAAGTGAAAATGTATGAAGTTGATAGTTTTCATTGTTAACATTCTTCGAAGAATTCATTAAAACAATGGGAGTATACTTAGTGTTAATATTATGTTAAGTGAGCTATAGGGAGAGGCTGAACAGGCTGGGGCTGTTTTCCCCGGAACGTCGGAGGCTGAGGGGTGACCTTACAGAGGTTTACAAAATTATGAGGGCATGGATAGGGTAAATAGGCAAAGTCTTTTCCCTGGGGTCGGGGAGTCCAGAACTAGAGGGCATAGGTTTAGGGTGAGAGGGGAAAGATATAAAAGAGACCTAAGGGGCAATATTTTCACACAGACGGTGGTACATGCATGGAATGAGCTGCCAGAGGAAGTGGTGGAGGCTGGTACAATTGCAACATTTAAGAGGCATTTAGATGGGTATATGAATAGGAAAGGGTTTGGAGGGATATGGGCCAGGAGCTGGCAGGTGGGAATAGATTGGGTTGGGACATCTGGTTAGCGTGGATGGGTTGGACCGAAGGGTCTGTTTCCATGCTGTGCATCTCGATGACTCGATGACTCTAAGTGTTTTGCTACATTTAAGAAGGGCACTGTTCTACCTTGAATAGCCTACCTTCAAATTGATGACTGAGTGGTTAATATATTCAAACAGCAACCAGTTTATTCACAGAATTTTATAGCTGTAACCTCTAAAGGTACTGAAAGAGGCCATTCAGCCCATTATGTTTGCATTGGCTCTCTGAGCATTTTAACTTAGTTCTAATCTCCTGACTTTGCCTAATAAACTTATGCATCATTTCTATTTAAATAATCAATCAATGTGCTCTTGAATGTCTCAATTTAAACTGCCTTCACTTCACTTTCAGGCAGTGTATTCCATACCATAAGTACTTGCTGAGTGAACATTTTTTTTTGTCATCTTGCATTTACTTCTTCTGCAGGGCATTTAATAAGCCTTCTGGTTCTCGATTCATTCGCAACTGAAAAGTTCCCGAACAACTTTCTCCACATCCTTCGTGATTTTGAAAACTTCGAACAAATCACCTCTTAACCTCTCCAAGGGAAGCAATCCTAACTTCATCAATCTTCCCTCACAACTGAAGTGTCTCATTCCTGAACACATGCGCTTTAATTCTTCTGACTGTCTGCCATGATGGATCTTGTCCACTGCCTTATTAAATTCCATATAGACAACATGCTCTATGCCAATCCTAGTTGCGGATAATCTTATCGCTTAGCATTGATTCCAAAAATTTGGTCACCAGCCTATAGTTATTTGACTTATTACTCGCATCCTTTTTGAATAATAATATAAAGTTTGCAAGTTTTCAATCCTCTGGTATTTCACCTGTAACTAGTAAGGATTGGAAAATGATCCTCAAAGGATCTGATATTACCTCTTTGGCTTCTACTAATAGTCTCAAATACAAATCATCCTCCCCTGGTGATTTATCTACCATCAAGGAACTCAGTCCTCCCTACACCTCCCGCCACCCTCCCCCTGCTTCCCTTATATTGTTTTTAATTTTACCTAATATTTCACACTCCATCTCTTTAGCTAGAATGTCTGTAATATCTCTCTCCTTTGTGAAGACGAGACAAAGTATTCCTTTAAAATTCTGCTCACATCTGCATCCGCGCACAAGTTACCATGTACATCTTTGATAGACCCAATCCATTCCCTTAGACAACCTTTTGCTCTTAATGCACTGACATAACATCTTCCAGGCAGAGATTCTTCAATTTAATTAATAGCCTTATCGAAAGCAAACCCTTCACTTCAAAACATCTTGCCAAGATAGCAAATCTGTCTCCAGGACATTTTTGATGCCAGTAGTTCTTTATGTTGCGGCAACTCTTTCAAGATTTTATGGTCTCATGCATTTTCAATCCCTGTAATAATTTTGATTCTAAAACAGTTTTTACATTCCTCTACTTATGAAGCTGTATGGTGTGTAAGAAACTAGAAGATTCCTAAGCCAAAGATTTCTTTTAACTCTCTGTACTGCCCCATTTGGCTTACTGACTCAGCAACTGGATTACTTTTCTAAAATCCTTCGATGACAATAAATTCTTTTGGACATCCAAACACATAACATCCACCAGTTCACCTCTATTCAGAGCATATGTTACTTCCTCATGGAACTCCAATGCATTAATTAAATATGATTTCCTTTTCTGCCATTAATTATCCAGAGCCTGGATCCCCCAGTTGTATCTCAGTTGACCGTACCACCAACAGTGGCCATTGGTGATGCTGCAAAGCAATGAAGTGCTCACAGCCTCTGATTGGTTCACAAAACCTTGCAGGCAAATCTCCCACAACTGGAGTTCACGATCTCAGCAAATGTGTGTTGTTTGAATAATCAATTGGCACTTAATGTGGTGGACATTCGCAAGAAGAGGTGAGGCCGAACTCTCTCTGACTCTCCAACCAATGGATGAGATCTCCCCTCCTCACCTCTCCCATTACCCATTATATTCCCAAGTGGGAACATTTGATAACTGTCTTTGTAAGCTTGTCCAGAAGCATTCTGTGCATATTATAAAAGTTGTTAATTACTTTGCCTAATTTCAAAAATGGCAACTTGTGCAATTGGAGCTTCATTCTGTTGTGTGGCTGGCATCACAAATTGTAATATACAGGAGGATGTGCCTTACATCAAAATGGCACAAAATCAGGATTACTCCAAATACTTGAGGAGTTTGGCACTTTTTTCCTATCTGTGGCACATGTGAGGTATGGACATGCTTTTCACTAATCTTTATTGAATTCTGCTTTTTGTCTCCTATTGTAAGGTCCAAGCTTTCTGCACCAAAACATGAACTTTTCATTCTCAGAGAAAATTCCAAGCTGCTAATTATTTTGTAGAATGACCAACACTACAATTTAATGTTAGCTACTTAGTAACACATTGAGTTGTCACTTTATTCTTTCTAATGACATTTGAATCCACAAGTAGTGGATTCATTCAATGTTGCCTACTTTAAATTGCAGACACTTGGATATGAATGCTTCGGATTCTATTCTGCCTGTGTTGACATGTGTCTTTTCACGTTGGCATATATGTGATGTGCTTGTCTGGCTTAGATGTCTTCACCTGATTGATGAGCTTTTCTTGAGTTGACCTGTCTTGCTCCATCCAATGCTAAAAAATGTGTTGCTGGAAAAGCGCAGCAGGTCAGGCAGCATCCAAGGAGCAGGAGAATCGACGTTTCGGGCACGAGCCCTTCTTCAGGAATCAGAAGCCTAACGAAGCTCTGATCTCCAGCATCTGTAGTCCTCACTTTCTCCTTGCTCCATCCAATGTACTGTAGCTTGCTGGTCTTGACCTGATATTTTGGGCGAATGTAAAAGTAGGTCACTATGGCCCACATATTGCTAGTGACAGCAAAACCATCAGCATTCACCATCTTTACACTTCTCAAAAGCCAGTAACTGCTTCAGGAGTCTACACATCTGCAGTTAAATGCAGAATTCTCGAAGTCTTTGTCAGAAGGTCTACATTTCTCCATGGGGTGCATGGCCAAGAGTATCATTAATTGGAAATCACTGAAATGACAGAAAAGTCTCCTTCTATGCTATTAGTCACTGAGTAAAAACTCTTGAAACAATGCATTTTGTTCAATAAAGTGTAAGTGGGTTTCAAATAGTATATTAATGACATAAATACAACTGGAAAACCTCTCTAGGCTTGCTTTACATTAAGATTCAAGGGAAGGTGCAGGAAGTTGAGAGGGGATTTGAGAAAATTATTTTAACCCAAACTCACAGCCTAAAAGGGTAGTTGAAGAATGTACCATCAAGATGTTTAGGAAGTTGGGGGAGGGAGAGAGGCTGAACAGGCTCGGACTATTTTCCCTGGAGTGTCAGAGGCCGAGGGGTGGCTTTATACAAGATTATAAGATCATAAGGGGCATAGATAGGGTGAATAGGCAAGGTCTTTTCCTCAGTGGAGGGGAGTCAAAAACTAGAGAGCATAGGTTTAGGGTGAGGGGGAAAGATTTAAAAGGGACCTAAGGGGCAATATTTTCACGCAAAGGGTGGGGCATATATGGAATGAGCTGCCAGAGTAAGTGGTAAAAACAATGACTGCAGATGCTGGAAACCAGATTCTGGAAGTGGTATAGGCTGGTACAATTACAACATTTAAAAGGCTTCTGGATGGGTATATGAATAGGAATACAGGTCGTTCTCCTATAATGCATCTTTGATCAATGTGATTTGGCTGTAACATGATTGGTGAATTGGGAACGATGTTTTTGAAACACAAATTCCCATTGGCTATAACTTGATTCCATCCCCGGTTACCTTAAGTCCACTCTCGGTGCTTACTTTAACAAAAGAGGTTGGATGACGGGATGAATCTTCCCTGACCTTAATGTTGATGTTTTCAAGCATTTATTTTTAGAAATTATTACAGGAGAAAAGATTTGGATTTCAAGATTGTCCTCATTTTGGACAATGCGCCAAGCCAACCTCCCACCACTAGTGAGCTTTTTGAAAACACCAAAGTTTTATTTCCACCTCCAAACACAACCTCTCTTATTCAACGCACAAGCAGGGTGAAATAGCAGCTTTTAAAGCTTATTATTTAAGGCGCACATTCAGGAAGCTGATTTCAGCTACTGAGGGGGACAATAAGAAGAGTGTCCCTCAATTTTGGAAGAGCTTTAACGTTAAGAATGTCACTGACATCATTGTGGAAGCCTGGGATGATGTCAGTAAGGACTGCCCGCATACAGTTTAATGGAAGTTTCACCCAAATTTTCTTCATGATTCTAAAAGCTTTGAACCATCAGAGGAGCTTCCAGCAATCAAAGAACATTGCGTCGCTCTTGTAAAGCAAGTTGGATTTGAAGGAGTGGAAACTGATCTACAACAACTTGTTGCTGTGGGGGAAATTGAAGCTGGAGATGAAGCTGATGAAGTCCAGGATGCTGCACAACACAAACTTTTCACTTTTGTCCTCTATCCTGAGGGAAGTTGAGAAGCAGTTGCTGCTCTTAGACAATGACTACAATGAAGAACATGGCAGGATGGCATGTTGTGGCATAAAGTCTTAACTGGCTCCTTATGACCAGCTTCTTTGTGAAAGAAGGTAGATGCCAAAACAACAAAAACTATATGCCCTTTTTAAGCCAACCCTCAAGAAATAGTCTGAGGACAATAAACCACAGCCATCCACTTCTGGACTAAATTTATTTTTCGCACCGGAAGGTAATGATGATGCTGATGATGGCCCTCTGTTCTTGTCTTAATCCAGTACTGTAACTCAGCATACTCAGAAACCCCTTAAAGTGTTAAATTTATTGTATTATTTCATTAAAATCTATGACTTTAACATTTACATAGACTGTGCTGTTGTTTATATTAGGCTACCTCCTATTTTTGTTTCAGTTTTTACTGATATTTTTGGTGGCTCACGCCAATCCTGTTTTTCCCATAGGCCCCACTATTTCTTTTGCGAGATTTTCTATAACACAAGGTTGCACGAGAATACAACTACCCCGTTATAGCAGAACAGACTGTCCAGCTCAAATGCTAGCAAAGGGTTTAGACTAATTTAGGGTATCTGGTCAGCATGGATGAGTTGGACTAAAGGGCCTTTTTCCATGCTGTACATCTGAATCTATGACTCTAAATATTTCGATGAAAGCACTTAAAATGCCATAGCATACAAGGCTACTAAATTAAAGGCTAGAAAATGGGATAGATTCTTGATTACAACTATCAACATCATGGGCAAACTGGCCTTTATCGGTGCTGTAAATACTCAATGAGTCTCAGGATATATTTGCTTTAGAAGCAATATAAGAAGCATTCACCAGATTGAGTCACTGGATGAGAGTTATCTTTGATGATAGTGTGAATAATTTAGATCAATAGCCTCTGGAGTTTAAAGAGATACATAAATTAGAAGGGGCTTGACAGACTAGACACTATGACATTGTTTCCCCTAGTTAGGGAATCTAGAGCACAAGGCACAGTTTTGAGTAAGTGGACGATAGTTTAGGGCCAAAGTGAGGGTGAATTACTTTGCTCTGAAGGCTGAAGTATTAGGAATTGTCATTGCCAGGATGTGTGGATTTCTGTCATTGAGTATGTTCAAGGCCTAGATTAACAGGTTTCTGGTCTGTTTGGAATCAGGATAAATGAGGAATGGGAAGGGAAGTGAAATTGAAGCACAAGCAGGAGATTAGCCATGATTGTACTGAAAGGTACACAGCCTTGAGGGACCAGATAATCCACATCCCATATCTCTTATGCAATTAAGTTTTCATGAAGACTAATTGTTGAGATGTAAGCAAACATAGTAAATTATTTTCATTAATCCCACAAACAGTAACATGATAAATGACCAGCAATTCTAATTTTGTGAGGTTTTATTTGTGGAATAAATGTTGCCAAAAACATCAGAAGTTTTCTCACTCTTCTTCATACAATGTTTACGTTTACATCCACCTAAATAGAAAGCCAGGACCTCAAGTTATCTAAATTGAGGTAACCCAGACAATGAACATTGCACAGCTCAGAATAGAGAGATGGAATACCTGCAGGGCAGAAAGAGGCCATTCACACCACCGAGTCCATACCAACCCTCTGAAGAGCATCCCACCCAGACCCACTGCTCCCCCATCACCTTATCCCCATAACCACACATTTACAATGGCTAATCCACTCAACCTGCACATCCCTGGGCACTACATGGCAATTTAACATGGCCAATCCACCTAATTCACATACCTTTGGACTTCAAGATTATTTGGAAAAAGTGCATTTCCCCAAGTATTGACAATAAATATATTCAGTATATCTTTCTCCAAATTCTATTTGTCCCTTTCTATGTTGGATTGACATTTGCATGTAGCCTTGAGTTCTTTGCATTAATCAGGGTTTCTGCACCTGATGGAAATGGCAAATAAAAACTAGGGACAGCAATGTATGAAAGTATTTTGAAATGATGCTTCCAATGTCTATAGGGAATGGAGAAAGATGTAGCAGGGCAGAGGAGAGCAGGAAAATGTATTGTCTGGCCAGAGGGAATGAACAAAATATTAGGAAGACCACATGGACAGAGCTTACAAATGTGCAAGGTCTAAAGTCATTAGGGCAGGAGGAGGACCCAAGGCGGTCTTAATAAACAAAACAGGGAGGAAAGGAGCAGAAAATTGGAAAGAGGAAGCAAGAGACGTTTCTGAAAAGAGAGCAGAAATGATATGGAAAAGGGACAGAAGAATTAGTTCCACAAGAATTGAAACAAAGCCAGTCGTGAAGTTAACAGTAGGGTGAAATCAACACATTTAGAAGCAATGGATGAAAATGTAGCCAAAGTCTGTAATATGCACAGTGGAAACTAGTAAATAAGTTGAACAATTGCCATCTGGCAGCAAACCTTGAAAATAGACTAAACAACTGTGACATGAAACAAAGAAGTGAGAATAAATCAAATCACAAACTACAGACAGGTTCCCAAAATAGTTGGATGTTTGTTTGCGTACTTAAACAGTGTCCAAAACCATGGAGCATTTGTAATGAAATCCGAAAGATCCGGATGCTGTAAATCAGAAACAAAAACAAAAGTTGCTGGAAAAGCTCAGCAGGTCTGGCACCAGCTGTGAAGAGAATCAAAGTTAACATTTCAGGTCCGGTGACCCTTCCTCAGAACCTTCAGTCTTGAATAGTCTGTGAGACTTAAACAAGCAAAAATGAGTCAAACAGAAAGGAAGTGAAAAGCTAAGAAGCTTTATGATTGGGGAAAAGGAAAGCTAATAAGCAAAGTAAATTCAAATTAAAAGATGAGAAGTGTAAAGGACTGAGGACCAGGGTTTGATTCCACTCTCAGGCGACTGTCTGTGTGGAGTTTGCACATTCTCCCCATGTTTGCTTGGGTTTCCTCTGGGTGCTCCAGTTTCCTCCCAAAGATGGGTGTGTTAGGTAGACTGGCAATGCTGAATTGCCCATAGTGCCCAGGGATGTGCAGGCTAGGTGGGTTAGCCATGGTAAAATTAGGATTGTAAGGATAGGGTGGGCACATGGGCCTGGGTGAGAGGCCTGAATGGCCTCTTCCTGCACTGTAGCAATTCTATTCTATTGAGGGAATAAAACTACCTGCAAATAAGCCAAAGCTATTGATGGAGGTCGCTATCTGCGTCCAAATATTAGTGGTATTGCTCCACCAAATGGTGGAGACATGCAACTACATTGTGACATGACAGTTAAAATGTTTACAATTGAGATAGAATACTTGTACTTGGATTTCCAATACTAAATATTGACATAAACTGTGTAGCTACAAACTGTTGTGGTGAAAATAATGATTTATCAGCAAGAATAGCACAATATTTCTCGAAGAATAGAAATGTGGAAGCTTTTCAGACTTTGGAGCAATAAATGTAGTAAGGTATTCTTCAGCTATTACCAATACTTGTCCCCTTATTCATGCATAATTTATGTTGATTTACCCCCAGTCTCTGATGTGTTCTTTTCTGCTGTCTCATGGAGCTGCAATAGATGATGAGCAAAAACTCACTATTTTCAAAACTAAAATGATCAGGTGAGAAGATTTTGACCTTGTTGGATAGTACAGAATAAGAGGCAAGGAATTGGCAGTCTATTTCTATTTCTTCACATTTTTATTTCCAAAAGATTTGCTATACCCTGTTTAACACTATTAGTCAAAACTAAAACCTACCCTGAAAAGTTTATCCAGTCATAAACTGAGCTTTATTAGCCAGGACCTTTGGATCCTGCTGTGTGTTGAGTTACCTAATCTGAGCAAGTGTGATGGTGAGACTGCCGGAGCAGGGAAATAGTCACGCCTTGTGATTTTCACAGGGCTGTTCTGTAAACAACACAGAGGCAGCTTTGCTGGCCATTGGAGGATGGCAGATGGATCCTCAAAGCTGGAGGACAAATCAGCTTTGAGGGGAATTGAAGGCCGCAAAAACAGGTAAGCAAGAAAGAGGGTGCTCAATCTCCTTTTTTTTCATCTTAAATTATAAAAGAAAATTTGCAACAAGGCCATCAGGGTGGGGGAAGTGGTGAGAGGTAGCTCACTCTATAAACAGTGCTCCTGCAATCAGGAGAGCATGGAAGGAAGGTCTCAAGGTTGCTTTTTCTATCCATCCTGTCACCCAGGAGGCCAGCACTCAGACTACCACCTTCTGCAGAGACCTGAAAAATCCCAGTCATTTAATTGGCCTACTGGGGCCTGTAATTAATTTCAATAGACTCTTAATGAAGTGTCCTGTCAAAGCTCCACATGTGGAGTGGGGGAGGATATCGACCTGAGAATCAAGAAAGCTGCCTCAGAAAGCTGAGGAAATTCCACATGTCCACAGTGATACTCATCAGTTTTAATAGGTGCACCATAGAAAGCATCCTATCTGGATGCATCACAGGTTGGTACAGCAACTGCTCTGCCCAAGACCAGAAGAAATTACAGAGAGTTGTGAACACAACCCAGTCCATCACACAAACCAGCCATGCATCCATAGACTCTGTCAACAACTCCCGCTGCCTTGGGAAAGCAGCCACCATTATCAAATACTCTCCCACCCCAGTTATACTCTCTTCCAGCCTCCTTCATTGGGCAGAAGTTACAAAAGTTTGAAAACATCGACCATCAGTTTCTTACCTGTTGTCATCAGACTTATGAACGAATCTCTCACATATGAGAGTTAATCTTTCTCTGCACCTTCTCTATCACTGTAACACTATTATGCATTCAGTTCTATTACCTTGATGTACTAATGTAAGGTCTGCTTTGTCTAGTTAGCATACAAAACAATATTTTTTTGCTGTATCTCAGTATATGTGACAATAATAAATCAAATCAAATCAAATCAAGGAGGGAAACTGCAATTTATGAGCGCACCTTCATCCCTCTGCCCTCTCCAATGGCACACTTGCAAAAATATCCCAGAGTTGGAATAAACCAGCAAATTGGCTTGCCCAGTGGCTGTACTATTTTTAGGTCCTAATCACCTCTGATTACTAAGTAGGCCTCCAGAAACCCAGCCCCAGGTCCCACTGTTTCATCGTCCATATGCATAACTAGTAGGTGAGGATTGGATCAAGCTGAGCTGCAATAGCCAATTGCAGACTAGCAGCTTTCAATGGGACATGTTAATAATGTTGAAGTACCAGAAGGTGCATTGCATCAGTTACTGCCTATCCAGAGATGAAAGAAACTTGGCATCCTACATAAAATAAACAGTTAAGTGCGCACTCTTTTACATCGAGAGGAGACTCAAGATACTTGTGTGGGGTATAATCTACAAAAATATATTAAAAGTTCATAAGTCGACAAAACAAAGGTTGTTCATGAATGCAATTGTCAGTGAAAATATAAGGACAAAATACAAATGTTGTTTTGCGATGCAAAAAAGAGTAGCAGCATGCAAATACTGTGCCTAATAGTTTCAATGAAACACTTGCAGCACAATTCTCATAGTGGATTTCAAAGGTCATGTTCACTTTCAAAAGCATATTGCTGGTTTCTCATAAATGATATAAGTTGTGGGGAAATGATTACAAAGGATAAACTAAGAAAGGAATAATCTGATAAGACAACAGGTCCAATGTAGCAATCGATAACATTGTTGAGCTAAGGCAGTAACATGAAAAATGATCGATATTTCATTACAAACCATTAATTTACATTCTATATACAGACTCTAACCATATGTCATACAATATATAATCACTGTATTATTTTAATGTGAAAGTAATTCTAAAATATTTGATGCAGTCCAAGCACATTTATCATTCTCACTAGTTATTTGTATCTCAATCAGTTATGTGATGCATCTTATGACATAATAGCAATAACAATAATGGAATTCTGTGTACTGTCTTGGCAAATTGTAGTTTGGATAAGATTGACAAATTGCATTCTCATATTATTAAGATTTTCCTTTAATTTGGAAATACGTGGCATTTACTGTTTAATTTCTTTGGCCACTTTGAGCAACTTTACCAAATATTTCAGTCTGTGCATTTGCTGCTAAATTTCTAAGATGAGGCTAAATTTATGTTAAATGTTACAGCGATCTTTGGTTTCTTTAAAGAGATGAATGTCTGTTTTCCTCTTTAGCCAATGATCTTCTGATAATGCAGACCTCCAGCTTTGAGGTTTATGCCTAATGCAAATGAGGTTTTATTAATGAGTCATTCATTATGGAGAGAAATGCCATCTTAATTTTGTTAAAAGAGCAACTTCACTCTCAAAATTCTTTCTTCTTCCTGTTATAGTGGCTTAGCCATCCTATGAGTTGTTAAAAAATGTGGTCGATTTCTTTCTAGCCTTCATGATTAACTTATTGTTGGGAGGAGCTCTGCCTTTCTTGGATGTGTCTTCTAACACAAAATTCTTAAAGCAGCATATTAAATTAAATCTGTTGGAATGAGAGTCATATAAGGTTAATCTGATCATATGTCCCAATATAAATACCAGTATGTGGAAATTCAATCTCATTCTACTTGAAATAGAGGGTGATTCTTACAACAAGCTTGTTCTAAACCAAAATGCAAATCCTGCTTGAATCCAGAGATTTATCTACAATCTACTCAACGCTATCCTTAACATCCAGCTGTCTCCTTGTGATTCTTTTTTTTTATATCCCAGGCAATTTGGTCACATTATCAGTTACTAGAGATCAGATGCTTTACTATAAATCATTACCGAGTTTTTAAAGGAACCGTATCTATAATATAATGCTTTTTTCTCACAGAAGTACAAGGGCCACCACCCAATGCCGCTACACTTAACAGAAAAACTAGGAGCAGGAGAAGACCATTCAGCCCTTTGCGCCTGCTTCACGGCTGATCCTGTATCTCAATGTCATATTCCCATTTTCTCTCCTACATCTTGATGCCTTTAATATCTAAAAGTTTTTCAATCTCTTGACTATACTCAGTGACCTGGCCTCCACAGCCTTTTGTGGTGGTGAATTCCATGGATTAACCATCCTCTGTGTAGAGTACTGCGTCCTCATCTCAATCCTAAATGGCCGATCCCATACCCTAATTTCACCAACTGGGGGACGTGTCATTCCTATATCTAATCTGCCTGCTCTGTTACAATGTGATACATTTTGATCAGATCTCCTCTCACCTTTCAAAACAAAGCGAAGTAGAGTAGAATTGCTGACAACAATGCATCGCTCCCCAACAGGCTCAATGCATTCTTTGCTCCTTTTGAACAGAAGGTCAGTGAAATGATGTCACCTACCTCAACAACCTTGGGTGCACTTGTACCCACAGTCGCCATCACAAATCAGCGTTTCTTGGAGTGAACCCACGGAAAGCAACTGACCCTGATGGATTCCCCTGCTGTAAAGACTGATCCTGTGCGGACCAGCTAGCAGGAATATTCGCAGACATCTTTAACCTCTTCTTACTGTGATGTAAGGTTCCCAGATATTTCAAGAAGACCACGATCATCCTGGTGCCAAATTAAAATCAGGCCACATCCCTTAACGACTATCACCCAGTGGCTCTGATATCCATTGTCATGAAATACTTTGAGAAGTTAGTATTGAAACACATCAATTCCAGCCTTCCAAACTGCTTTGATCCACTACAACTATCCTAATGTCACAAAGAGTCCACAGCAGACTCCCTGGGCCTTCACTCTTCCCTGGAACTTCCCAATAACAGGGACCCACAACCGAATCCTCAAATTCCTGAACCACAACCACAAGCAGTAAGGATAGGTGACAACATCTCCTCCACAATAGTCCTCAACACCCGTACCCTGCAAGGCTGTGTACTCAGCCTAAACTCTTTACGCACTCACCACTGCGTGGCCAAATTCCACCCTAACTACATTTACAAATTTGCAAATGGCACCACCGTAGTGGGTTGGATCTCAAGCAACAGAGTACAGGAAGGAAATGGACAGCTTCTTGGCATGGTGTAAAGACAGCAATCTCTCCCTCAATGTCATCATAATTAAGGACTTCAGGAAATAGAATGGAGGACACAGGCCTGTTTGTATCAGTAGTGGGGAGGTGGAGGTGGTTGAGACCTTGCTAGGAGTAACTATCACCAATAATCTATCCTGATCCAACTATGTTGATGCTACAGTTAGGAAAGCACACCAGTGCCTCTACTTCTTCAGAAGGCTGAGGAAATTCAATAAATCCTGAATGATTCTTACCAAATGTTATGGATGCAATATCCAGGTGCATCACAGCGTGGTACAGCAACTGCTCTGCCCAAGACCACAAGACATTATAGCGAATTAGGAATGCATCCCAGTCCATCATAAAAACCAGTCTTCCTTCCATTGACACCACCTATATTTCCCACTGCCTCAGGAAAGCAGCCAGCATCATCAAAGACCCCCTCCCACCCAGGTTATACACTCTTCCACCCTCTTTCATCAGGCAGAAGATACAAAAGTTTGAAAACACATACCAACAAATTTAAGAACAGCTTCCTCCCCACTATTAAATGGATGTCTCAAATATTAGAATTGATTTTTCTCTGCACCTTCTTTGTAACTGTAACACTAAATTCTGCACTTGGTCCTATTATCCTAATGTACTAATGTAAGGCATTAGTCTGGTTAGCATGCAAAGTTTCATTGTACATCAGTAAATGTGACAATAATAAATCAAATCAAATCAAACCCTAGTGAAGACAGGCCCAGTCAAATGAGTCTCTCCTCATTTGACAGTCTTGCCACTCATTTTATTAGTCTAATGAACCCTCACTGCATCTTTCTACTGCAAATATATCCACTCTCAGGTAAGGAGAGCAAAACCGCGCACACCATACTTACTTCTGAACTTGAATCCTCTTCCAGCTAAGGCCAACTAAACTTTCACCTTCACCTTGCTTGCTGCACCTGCATGTTTACTCAAGATGTTAGCAACACCTACAATTAAATAACAACTGGGGGTAATTTGAAGATTTGAATGGACATTTCCAGAAGTAAATGGAACCCCAAGAAATCTTAGCCTTACAGAAACGTTTGCAACAGAACTCAAACCAAGTGGTTAATCTTCAAATTTTGGATAGATGTCTGACATAAGTGGGTTGAAGGAAAGTCAAAAGTTCAGCCTGAGTGGTTGGACTTTTAAATTTGAATTAACTGGTGTTTTAAGATACAATACAGTTATTTGTATTCATGATCCTTGCCTTTTGTCTAATGAAACTCCTTGGGTTTAAACCATGAACTATGAGGTTTTATTGTTTTATCTCTGGGTCACTGAGTTTAAAAACAACAGTAAAATACAACATTGCTGGTCTCTAGAATGATACTACAGATGAGAAGGCAATGACATAATACTCGATACTAAACTACCATGATTACTACAAGAATTAATATTCATGGTTATATCATTTGCAATTGAAAAAAAATGTGAATTGTTGCTCTTTAATTAAAATCAACAACCCATAACAAAATGGAAGAAATTGAGTTGTGTTGACATACAGAATAGCAACAGACCCTTTGATCCAACTAATCCATGCTAACAATGTTCCCAGACCAAACCAAACCAATTGCCTCTGTTTGGCTCATATCCCTCCAAACCTTTTCTAATCATGTACCTATCCAAACTTTGTAACTGAACCTACATCCATCACTTCCTCTGGCATTTCATTCATTACATGAACAACTCACTGTATGAAAGATGTTGCCCCTCACATCCTTTTCAAATTTTTCTCCTCTTATCTTAAAAATATGCCCTTTACTTTTGAACTCCCCAACATAAGGAGAAGATGTTTGCTGTTCACCTTATTGATGCTCCTCATGGTTTCATACACCTCTATAAGAACAAAGAACAAAGAAAATATACAGCCCAGGGCCCTTAAGCCCTCCAAGCCTGAGCTGATCTAAATCCACTGTCTAAACCTATCTCTCAATTCCTAAACATTTGTATTCCTCTGCTCCCCATCTACTAACTCTGCTGGCAATGCTTTCCAGGCACCTACCGCCCTCTGCGTAATAAAGTTAACACTCAACCTCCTATGCTCTGGTGAAAAAAGTCCTAACCTATCCAGCCTATTCTTATAACCCAAGCCTCAATTTCCAGCAACATTCTGGTAAGTATTTTCTGCACCTTTTCTAATTTCACAATAGCCTTCCTATAACAGGATGACAAGAACTGTACACAGTACATCAGGAGAAGCCTCACCAACATCTTGTGCAACCTCAACTCCTATAATCAAAGATCTGAGCAATGAAGGCAAGCATGCTAAATGCTTTCTTAATCACCCTGTCTACATGTGACACACATTTCAAGAAAATATTTACCTGCACCCCCAGGTCTCTTCTAAACTACTACAGAGGACTCTACCATTAATTTTGTGAGTCCTGCCTTGTTTGTTTGAGCAAAATGCAACATCTTGCACTTATTCAAATTAAACCCCGCCTGCCACTCCTCAGCCCATTGGCCCAATTCATCAAGATACCTTTGTAATCTTCTTCACTGTCCACTATACCACCAAATTTGGTGTTATCCACCAATTTACTAACCATGTCTCCTAAATTCTCATCCAATTTGTTCATATAAATGATAATAAAAGTAGACTCAGTACTAATCCCTGTGGAACACTGCTGCTCACAGACCTCCAATCAAAAAAAACCTCCACCACCACCCTGTGTATCCTTCCGTCAATCTAATTTTGTATCCAATTGGCAAAATTGACAAACACTCCCTAAATCCCATGTGATCTATGTTTACTAATTAGTCTATCATATGGAAACTTGTCAAAATCTTTACTAAAATCCATGTAAACAAAATCTACCGCTTTGCTGTCCTCAATCTTTCTGAATGCTTTCTCAAAAAATACAATCAAGTTTGTGAGATACAATTTTGCTCTCACAGAGCTGTGCTGACTATCTTTAATCAGTCTTTGTCTCTACAAATGCATGTAAATCCTATCTTTCAGAATAACCTCCAAAAACTAGCCACCACCAACGTCAGATTCACAAGTCTACAGTTGCTAAGCTTCTCCTTACAGCCTTTCTTAAATAAAACCATAATATTTGCCATCTTCCAGTACTCCAGCATCTCATTTGTAGTTATAGATAATACACATATCTCAGCAGGTAGTCCAGCAATTTCTTCCCTGGGATACCTTTGATCAAGTCCTGGAAATTTATCCACCTTTATGTTTTCTAAGAACTCCAGCACATCTTCTTCTGTAATGTGAACTGTTTTCAAAACATCAATATTTATTCCCCTGCATTCTCTAGCCTCCCTTAGTTCCCTCACATGCAAAATATTTATCTAGCATCTCTCCCATTTCCTGAGATTCAATATAATGTCAACCACGTTGATCTTTAAAGGGTTCTATTCTCTCCCCAGCTGCTCTTTTGCTCTTAGTGTACTTGTAGAATCTATTTGGATTATCCTTAAACTTAACTGCTGAGGTTATCTCCTATCCTCTTTCTGCCCTCTTGATTTCCCTCTGGAATGCCTCTACATCCATTAGACTCTTAAAGAGATTCATTTGATCCCAGTTTTCTATATCTAATATATGCCTCTTTCCTATTCTTGACCAGGTCTTCAATATCTTTATTCATCTATTGCTCCCTACACTACATATTATCATGGTTTACATATATCATTATTGCTTTTCAATCAGCTAAACATCACCTAATGGAAATAAAAATCAGCAAGTTTGTTAAAACAACTATACGATAGAGGATCGTGAGCAAGAATCTTCCTATTATATTGGTGCAGCCCATTGATTTCTATTGAGATTTGTGTTAGAGAATCTTAAAGACTTTTAGTTAGAGGTGGATAGTGCCAAGGGTCTAGATTAGAGTGGTGCTGGAAAAGCACAGCAGTTCAGGCATCATCCGAGGAGCAGGAAAATCGACGAAGTCCACATTGATGCCCTGGGGTTGAAGTGTTCCGAGGCAGAAGATGAGGCGTTCTTCCTCCAGACGTCGGGTGGTGAGGGAGCAGCGGTGAAGGAGGCCCAGGACCTCCATGTCCTCGGCAGAGTGGGAGGGGAGTTGAAATGTTGGGCCACAGGGCAGTGTGGTTGATTGGTGCGGGTGCCCCAGAGATGTTCCCTAAAGCGCTCTGCTAGGAGGGTGGATAGTGCCAACTATGGCAAGTAAGCAAACATGAATGCACATAACCTGAAGTCAATAGCGAGCAAAACTGCAGTTTGTATGAAGGCAGTCAATCGATGCACACACATTGAAACTGAACATTGTTTACTGCACTTGAAGCTCTTCGGCACACTTTTGACTGAATGCGCTGCAGATGGTATTTATAATCAACCTGTTTAGTGATATCATTACAAGTCTCTGGAGCAGATGGGATATGAACAAAGCCCAGAAGTAAGGACACTACTATTGCACCTTAAAAGTCCTCCAGTTAGGCTCAATACTGCCATGAAATAAATGCTAACAGGACATTTCAATATACAGTATTCTTATGTACTGACTCAATTATGTTAGGAACAGTTTATATCATCATTCTTAGAATGTGTTGTTTAATAAAACAACTTGCTTTCCAAAGATAAAAAAAACTACAATTGAGTCCTACCTTTCAACAATAATAGATGTAAAATGAATATGGCTGGACACTAGTTGCCAGACCAGTTTTATTCATGGTCAAGATTAGAGTGGTGCTGGAAAAGCACAGCAGGTCAGGCAGCATCCGAGGAGCAAGAAAATCCATGTTTCGGGCAAAAGCCCTTCTTTTGCCCAGTTTTATTCATGGTAAAGACTTTACTTGTGATGGTCATGGATTGTATGCATTTCTACCTCGCAAGCTAAATCTAATAAACAAAAATGACGATTACAATATCCTTGTATGAGATTACCTGAGCCCATTTAGTAGAGGAACAAAATAATCTTCTGGCATTCATGCAGATAACCATGTTGCCTTTTTTAATATTTTTGAAGTCCTCATTTTAATTTTAGTGCATGTTTTGTTAATCGTTTAGGAACTTATGGAGTATATTACTTGGCACAAATAGAATATCAATCTGCAAGTGAATTCATTTTTAAGCACAACAGCATTAGCTTTCAAATTGCATAGAAGTAAAGTGTAATAATCTGTGTGCTACTCTAGTTATATGTAAAACTGGCTGAGAGTTTTACACATACCCAAACACAAGTAGGTTTGATTCTTTGTACTGTCTGATAGCCAAAAATATAAACAACTCAAATTCTTCTCAGCCCATGATAAAATGATTAATATTAATGTCAACATTCAAGCTGTAATGCTGAAGACAGAATAATGATATTGTCACTTGAAATATTGACTGCAATATCAAATGCCCAACATAGGTACTGTATTTAATGCAATTAATTATGAGACTTCAGATACCACATCAAATTATGGAAATCTTATTGATCAGCTGTTAGAATTCTTAAGTCTCTTATTGCTCATGAAGGTTTTCAGCTGTACAAATTTAATAGCCAGGTGCTTAAAATGCATGTTGCAAAACCACTAGCATTTGTATTGTTGACTTACTTGTCATTAAAAGAATATATCAGCTAATCTAATCAGCAGGCTAGTTTATAACATCAAAATGCTAAAGAATAATAACACTTACATGGTGTTTTTCATGTTGATACATAAATTATGGCAGTTTATGCCTGTCCTTATTTACAGAGAGGTACTTTTTATGTAATTGTTCAACAATTTGATCATCTGAGTCAGAAGACATGAAGGTGACATATTGTTTAGCTCGAAATACATCTGTGGCTGGGGGAATTTTCATGACTGAAATCAAGTTAACATTAAATTCCAATTAGTTTCAGAATTTCCACAGAATTACTTCAATGAACATTTCAGCACTGATGTTATCTTGCAGGTTAATTATGAATTCTGTTTGTTAAATAGTGCACATTGAAATAAAACTATGACAACAAACAGGATACTGTGTTTTTTAGGCTTTACAAATACTTTACAAGTCTATGACCTTTGTTTGGACCATTGGTAGATGAAGAGAAAAGATGAAGATTAGTCCAATAGTGTTTTGCATTATTTTTCAGTTTCCCTTATCCCCTTAGCCTGTATCATTTATGTTCGCTTATCTTTAACTGCTGTAAAGGGTGAGTCCCAAATCTCTTATCCTTGACTGTGTCTATAATTATCTTAGCCTTTGATAATATGCTACAGAAAGTGAACAGCAATCCCTTCTTGATGGTTGTTCTCAGCCACAGGGCTTTTTTCACATCTTCATATGATTGCACTGCATCCGTTGAACTATTGTGTCACACCACAGCAATCTGTGCTTCAGTTTGAAATATTAGATACATTTATTGCATAAAAGTTGAGCAAACATATATGTAGATATATTCTTTGCCTGTTACATCATCGAAGAGTGTGGTGTGGAATTCCTGATGAAGGGCTTATGCCCAAAATGTCGATTCTCCTGCTCTTCGGATGCTGCCTAACCGGCTGTGCTTTTCCAGCACCACACTCTTCGACTCTGATCTTCAGCATCTGCAATCCTCACTTTCTCCTTTGCCTATTATATGTTTACTGTTAATGACTTCAGGAGAAACCTATCTCTTTGCAATTAACGTTTGAATAATGGAGTTTTCTATTCTTTCAACCTCACACAGCATTAGGAGATTAATTAATCAACAATGTTGTTTTGAATTTCAAACTGTTTTTTTTTTCTATTTCTTGATTTTAAAACTATTTAATTATCTCAAAAGTGATTGCACCAGCAGGACCTTTGGAGGGAGTTTTAACTTGCTCTGCTTCATGGAAATGGGGTTAGCTCTATTACTGCAAACCTTTCATTTTAGCATTGCGTATATCAGTGGCAGATGCAGTGTCCATGGAAATTACACTGGACCTTATCGAGAAGGGTTATTTCAGGACCTATCATATCATTTGAGCAGGAGTTGGCATAACCTTTGAGTGGAGAATTAAGGAGTTGGTAGGTTTCTGGGCAAGAAGATGCTGCAGGTCATATGCTTAAGGTGTTTTTTTTTTGTTTGTTCACTTCTGTACCTTCCAATTACATATTAGCCTGTGTAGGATTGATTAGGTCAGTTGGCCGAATGGCTGTTCTCTAATGCAGTGTGGTACTAATAACAAGGGTTCAAATCCTGCAGTGGCTAAGGTTATGGTAAATGCCCTGCCTTGTCCCTTGCTTGAGGGACCATCATTGCAAATTCTCTGTCTCTAATGGGCAGGGGAGACTAGGATGACCTCACCTTTACTTTGTCTGTGTAAATCAAATAGAATATAGTTTCCAAAAGATAATGGTGAGGCCAAGAATGTTAATGGATGGACTGACAAAACAAGGCCAAGAACAATTTGAAGACTTTTTTTTATATATGTGGTATGAGCTCATTGTGATTGCTGTTACTTCGGAACATGGAGAGAATTTTGGTGAGACTTCCAGGTCTGAGAGACTTCCTTGAAAGAAAAACTTAGAAAGACACCAGTTTGAATATCATCACTGCATGCTTGTAGTAAAGAATTAGTGACATAGAGCAACTTTGGCTCCAAGTGTGGCATTTGTGCCACAACAACTTTCTGATCACCTGGCAACTCCAAGAAAACACGTCCACTCAGAGTGCAGACACCAGATAGTGAATACTGTTTCTTTTATACAGCCCATAGGCCTCACTAACTGCTGAGCTTCCTCAGAAGCTCAGAGACTGTGAGTATTGGAACAGAGTTGGTGTGGCTGGAAGTATGGGCGGCACGGTGGCACAGTGGCACAGTGGTTAGCACTGCTGCCTCACAGTGCCAGAGACCCGGGTTCAATTCCCGCCTCAGGCGACTATCTGTGTGGAGTTTGCACGTTCTCCCCGTGTCTGCGTGGGTTTTCTCCGGGTGCTCCGGTTTCCTCCCACCATCCAAAAAGATGTGCAGGGTCAGGTGAATTGGCCATACTAAATTGCCCGTAGTGTTAGGTAAGGGGTAAATGTAGGGGTATGGGTGGGTTTCGCTTCGGCAGGTCGGTGTGGACTTGTTGGGCCGAAGGGCCTGTTTCCACACTGTAATCTAATCTAATCTAAAGACTAAAAAAGGGAAAACAATGTAAACAGCAGGAAATATCTTATGTCAAAAAGTGTGGTACTGGAGAAGCACAGCTGGTCAAGCCACATTAGAGGAGCAGGAGAGTCGACATTTCAACCATAAGCTCTTCATCAGGACTGTGGGGAAGGAAGATGGACAGGTGGGACAGTTCAAGTGGGTGGTGTTGAGTTGGAGGGTTGGATCTGGGATAAGATGGAGGGGAGTGGGGAGTATGAGGAAACTGGTGAAATCGACATTGATCCCCCTTGTGGTTGGAGCGTCTCAAAGCAGAAGATAATGCCTCATTCCCATCAACCAATACCTTCATCTACCTATCGCATTCCCAGCTACCTTCCCCCCCAGTCCCAAACCCCTTCCATTTATCTGTCAGCCCCCTTGCCCCAGCCCCACATTCATGATGATGTACTTGTGCTCAAAACGTTGACTCTCCTGCTCCTCAGATGCTGTTGACCTGCCATACTTTTTGACTCTGGTGTCCAGCATCCGCAGTCCTATTATGCCATCATCAGCCAAAGGGTAAACTGGGGGAGGAGTTGTTGCAACTCAACCCTGAGCAAGGTTCGCCAGTTTGTCATGGTTCCAGACAGATTACCCCAAACTGTTAAGATCCATATTGAGGAGGGATGAATTGACTCCCTTTCTGTCCTGATGAGGACTTCCAACATTTCCAATTTCCTGTGTGCGCGCAGTTTCCTCACTCTCCCAATTCTATTCTTCAGGTTGGTTAAGGGTGACTATGGAAAGGCTTTTCTAGAATAGGGGTTTGTGGATCATAATCATCAGTCAGTGTAGCTGCTTTCCTGAACCCAGTCACTCTCTGTTCCTCTCTGTGCATTCTTATTGGGACAAGAATTGAGATTTCAAACTCTTCAAGGAGAATTATTTTACAGAACATTTCATAAGTGGCTCGATTTTATGTGCTCATAATCAAGGGTAAAAAGGAAGCAGATTAAGCCTTTCAGATTGTAGGTGTGTTTGGTCATGTTGTTTCCTGAGCATATGGACTTTGTCCTGGTACACCGAGTAAATACTAAAGATGGCATTTTAAATGGCTTCATTTTCAGTGGCAATCTTCCTCATGCAAGAGGAAGTAACCTGGTGCAATTTCCCCAAAAAACTAATTCGGCAATAATAAAGACCAATGTTGGTTTGGTTACATTAACTGCTGTGCTAGCCGTTTGAAAGGCGCAGAGAAAGCTTTTACTTCTTCCTCTGTCTCTTCAAATTGAGGAATTAAATGAGAAAATCAAGACACCTCAAGTCTGACCTAATTGTGTCTTTATAGGACACAACAGGGTCCTCAGCTCAATCTATTTTAGTTCAACACCTTTTCCTACAGTTTTGCCTGAAACTCTCATCCTTCTCTCCTTGCTCTTTCCCATCTCTTTCCCCTCTATTTCCCAGTCTTTTTTCTTTATTTTGCAATCCTTTTTTCCTTGACTTCAATTTTAATCTTTTTACTCCTTCATCGTCCTCAACTAATCTGCAGTTGGCCAACCCTTTTAACATTTTAAGTCTTCTGGCTTTGAGGTAAGATTCTAATCCTAAGTGCCTCCCTAAATGTTTTAACTGTTTAAGGTACAGAAGATTTGAATGTTGAATATAATTTTCCCTAATATAAGCAAGACTGATCTGACCGTGAACGCAAATATTTCTCTACCATAGCAATGCAAGCCCAAGAAAGCTTTTCATACTTTTTCCCCTTAAAATCATATTCAAAGTGGCAACTTGCCCACTATAATGTTTTTATTTTTGTTTTGTTTGTGGGTCCAATCATGGACAAGCCCCAGTTTTGAAACCACCAGACCCCAGGGGAGGTTCCTCAATTTTATTCTGGTTCTGGACAGGGAACTCCAAAATGCTAAGATCCCAGGTGAGGAGAGATGAGGGTTTTATTCACTCACCCACCTTGGTTGGTTGTAACAAGGTTAATTTAGAAAGGATCTTTTCCCTTGAGGATACTTTTCTTTCAGACAAAATTAACTTCAGCTTTAAGAAGAAGCTAATGTAGCCAGGCTTTCTTGTTGTGACAAAATCTGATTTTATTAATTGCTAAAAATGAATAGAATCAGGAATGCAACAAATATATGTGCAGTTGAGAAATGAAAGGTTAAACCAATAAGATTTGGTTTTTTTTTAAAATGAACGGACCATTCTCTGAATTGCCTGTGAAGAGTGAAATGATGAAAGTTGAAGATAACCTGTAAGTTTCATATTTGTACTTGAAACTTCAGTTTCATGATCGTTAGTTTTGCAGACTGGTTGAGATTCTGCAGCTTTGGTTCCTTTTGATCATGAGTGAATTCCTGCGATCAGGGTGCAAGTCCTTTTATTGGCCTATTTCCTTTTTTAACTCTGGATGGTACACAAGAGAACATGCATTCTCAATAGCACAATCCAGGAGAATTGAATTTTTTTTAAGCTCCTTTGTTGTTTATTCTTCAAAGGGAAAACACAAAATGCACCTGCAGTTTGGGACATAATCTGCAGGGAGCAACTTCTTATTGACTGGGGGCTCATCATTCCCTCATTTCCCTGGTCGTCACAAGAGATCACAGTCCAGCCTCTTTTGTTGTGTGCCTTCAAACCTTCAAAGAGCTGTTATTCGAAGTTCCCTTTGGGTGTGACATTCCATGTGTCCCTCTCTCTATCGCTTTCTCCAGGCAGCCAGTTAATTTACAGCCTCAGCCAAGTTTGGTTGCATTTGTTCTCACTTGCAATATAATTATTGGAATGACAATTCAAAACTGTCAACAGTACTTTGGGTTTTGACACATGTTCATGATAGCATTGAGTTGAAGACCTTCACCAGGCTTCCTGACTGGGTGCTGGTCATGCTGGAAATACTTAGCAGAAGCTTTCAAAGTGAAAAACGGAGTGTGTAGGATCAAGGATCTCGGAGAGAAAGCAGAATGCTGTACAAGCTACTGAGATTAGATTCAAACACAATAACCCTGCCTTGAGAATATAAGATTGGTACACCTGTACCACTATTAATGTTAGCTGAAATCTGAGTAGCAGGATTAATTAATGGAAATTTAAGGTGAAGTAAATAAATGAAACTGGAAGTTACAATGCCATTGACATATTCTAGAATGTGTTTATCAGAAAGTTTGAAGGAGGAGATAGCAGCAACATGAGCTATACAAAAACTATGGAAGTGTGTTGGAGATTACAAGTGTGTCCTCAGTAGGTTTTCTAAACAGGTTCTGG
Source organism: Chiloscyllium plagiosum (assembly GCF_004010195.1). Lineage (NCBI taxonomy): Eukaryota > Metazoa > Chordata > Chondrichthyes > Orectolobiformes > Hemiscylliidae > Chiloscyllium > Chiloscyllium plagiosum. Next base: position 23,356,638 of record NC_057719.1, read on the forward strand.
AAGGAAGTATTGTGTTAGAAACAGTCATAATAAGTTGATATGCACTAAATATCTTTGTGCACTACAACTGGGAAAAAAGAAGCTGGTAGCTGTTAATAAAGTTACACAGGAAAGCAATGGCTGACCGGAAAACGCAGCTGTTCTGTTCAATAGAGTAAATTACACAAGGAAGAAAACTACTATTAGAATCAACATTTGAAATGATTATTGATTTACCAGCAGAAAATAGCAAAGTTAAGTGAGAAGTTAGAAAATGAAATAGACATTTGTTTAGTGCCAGGGACAACAGCACAGTAAACGGCAAGCAGCCAAGGATTCCATTTTGAAAAACAAGACAACTGACATTGGGCTTTGTTGGAATCTGCTTCTCTCTGCAATGAGCGAGTGTGTAATCACAGAAGCTAGGGTCACGAAACAGGCAGGACAGAGGTAGAGGAGAATTGTAAAAATAAAATACTGAACATGGTTGGAGGAGAGATCACAATCTGACACCAACCTCTTGTCCCCCTCCCCTTGGTGATATAGTACAGAAAGAGGCCATTCATTCCATCGAGTCTATAGCAACCCGTCAAAGAGCATTCAAAACTCTACCCAATCCCCATAATCTTGCAATTACCATGGCTAATCCACCTAGTTTGCTCATCCCTAGACACTACGGGCAATTTCCCATGGCCAATCCACCTAACGTGCACATCTTTGGACTGTGGGATGAAACTGGAACACCTAGAGGAAACCCATGGAGCCTGTGCAATCTCCACATGGATGGTCACCGTGGCAATGTGAGGCAGCAGTGCTAACTCCTGAGCCACTGTGCTGTCCCTAAAAAGTGGCTTCTATCCTCATGTGACATGCAAATCTGCTAAACATGTAAAAAGGCTATGACCATACCAAGAAAAGGCAGGTTAGGTGCCTCATCATGGATGCTACTTGGGAGTGATGTGAAGTCCTTCAAAGGGAAATTGTGTGAAACAGACATACATAGTACAGATTGAAATCTATTTGTAATCATGGTACCATGCGTGTGAAATGCACACAGTGTCCATCCACATGGCATTCAAACCTTGTTTACAAGCGATCTTAGTCAGTTCATTGGCCATTACAAACTGATCATGGTCATCTCTGTAAAGCAGAATTAATTGCAGGTGACCTGCAGGTTTCAATTGCAACCAATATTCACCAAGGCAATTGAAGATATCACAGACTACACAAGAGCTGATGTCCTCTAGTCTAGTAGAGGACCATGAGTATTCACCAAAAGATTTGCATATGAAATATGACTTTCTTAGCTGATGCGTGAGTGGGGACAAGGTTTTAATAATCGAAAAGTCTGGCACTGGAAAAGCATAGCAGGTCAGGCAGCATCCAAGAAGCAGATAAATCGATGTTTTGGGCATAAGCCCTTCATTAGGAATGTTGGGGGGTAGGAAACGGGGGCTGAGAAATAAATAGGACGGTGGGGGTGGGGCTGGGGGAATCCTATTTATCTCTCAGCAACTTGCAGTCTGCAGTCCGCACTTTTTCCACAAGGGTTTGGTAACCATACAGCACTTACAATCTCCTGCCACACAAGCAGTGTATACAGTGTACACTGGAATAAGTTGTGTTGTTTCAAAAGTCCATGTAGATGCATTCCCCAGCCCTCCTTGTCAGAATCCTCCCAATCCCACTCGATGGTGTATGCATACAAAACAATCGTTTGTATGTGATGCAAAAGCTGACTCTTCCCATTACCAAGAACCAGTTCTGTTTCTGATATTCTCCAAGTAGTGTTATTCGTACCATGACCAATAGATCCAGCCACAACAAGGATCATCAATCCTGTGGCCATGTTACTGTGAAAGCTCAGAGAAGTTGATGAGAATAAGATGCAGCAGGAGCCCTGGGACCATCGGAAATCCTGCTATGCCTCTCCAGGGTAGCATGATGGAAACCAAGCTTTGCCATACACAGAGGCATCACAAGGAAGTAATTAGAGTAATTATTACTGAACAAAAAGAATGAGAGAAAATAGTATGACCAAAGAAGATAAGTCTCTGGGCCTAATGGTTCGCATCCTAGGACAATAAAGGAAATCAATATCGAAAAAGCGGATATACTTCTCAGGATCCTCAGAATCTGCAAATTTCTCAGAAGATTGAAAAGCTGTCAACACTTTTATTCATAAAAGGGAGCAAGACAATAAAAGAACCAGAGGCCAGTTAGCTTAACATCTATCATTGGAAAATGTTACGGTCTATTATAAAGGATGCAATAACAGAGCATTTGCAAATACACAGCATGATCAAATTGTCGTGGAAATTAAATTGACTCCACTCAATTATTAGCAAGAGCAAAGAAAAAGAACTTTATTATATTTTAACCTCTGCAATGCAGAGGGACCAATACACTTGGCAAAAATGCCTTGTGTAAGGCACTTGAGCATAATTCAGAAACTCTTCTTATACCATTCTTATCACGGTCTCAAGGACAAAGATTGGGAAGACTTAAGTTGTTATTTTTTTCATTCCCTTGTTGTGGACATACTGTTTTGATGTTTTCCTTAGCTCAAATCTGAAATCGACTACTCACAAAGCCAGTTTGAATGTTTACAAAATTCCGCAGAGACAAGCTGTCCCACGACTGCAGACTTCAGAAAAGTTGCAAAGTATCAGAAAAGTTTTAAATTTAGTAAAGCATTGTCTTTCAGATTTCAGAGTAAATGTTAAATTTGTTAATTTTCCATTTTCCAGCATGGTTTCATGCTGGATCAATGCTGAAAAACAATTATTTACAATATACATTAATGATTTGGATAACGGACGTGATAGTAATGTTTACAGATGACACAAAATAAATGGGAAGGTAAGTGGTGAGGATGACAAAATGAATCAACAAATGTATATAGACAGGTTAAGTGAATGGACAGAAACTTAGAAGATGGTCTACAAAGTAGAAAAAATTGAGCTGATTGAATTTGGCATGGGGAATTGAAAGGCTAATTATTATTTAAAGACTGGGAGAGATTTTTTCAAGAGAAAGATTTAGAAATACATCAGAGTTTCAGTATCATCACTTTCTTCTTGTATAAAGTAATTTCTGCCTTGAGGTATCTTTGGCTCGGAGGCAGAACTAGGGACAGTACACATAGGTTCTTCAGTTTCCTAGTGACAGCCTCTTTGTGACAGAATATCCCTCACTTCATTTAGGTAAGATAGTTGCCTTAAGTAATTCCTCACTCACCTACCTACAAGTAGGAAGTGGTCAAGGGCTATTTTGTCCCCCAGTGCTGAATGAGGGAGGCAAAGTTTGAGGGATTTGAGAAGGAGGCAAGTAGATCAGGAATAGTGGGGGATGGGAGATGGGAAGCAGGGTATGGACCAAGATCATGTATTTGCTGAAAGGAAGTTGACTGGCAGAAGTGGCTGATCATTAGGAGTATGCCCATGAGACAGGGTTGACCTGAAGGGATGAGCCTCGGCATAGTTACAAACTCAACTAAGTATATTTTTAACAACATGGTGGTGGTCTGCAATAGCGTCACCTTCAGGTGATATATCTGTAGAAATGGATTGTTAGAACGATGTCTTGATGCGCATAAAATACAGTTTTTAGCAGACAGAGAAACCTTGGCAGTAAATGACTTGGAGAACTGATTGTAAAAGAAGAGCACTTGAAATTTGTGATTAATTCTGAGCTGGAAATCTTCCAACTCCCTAATCTAAATGCCACCTGTGATCTTCTTTCTAGAATTTAATGGCATTAAATGTGTGAAGAGTCCTCTAAATGCTTTTCCATATTATTTTGGGCTGTAAGAATAAAAATAAAAGATAAGAACTTTCAATCATTAACAGGACGTTCAATTGCATCTGCTTTTTACACTTTATGGAAGGGTTATCATTGAACACCCTGGAGGAATCCCCAATCTGAGAACTGATGCAGCTGGAGCTAGAAGCAGTGGAGAAGAAACATCTTACATTGCAAAAAATCAGCACAGTAGGTAATGCATCAGTGAACAGGCAGAAGGCATTGTGAAATAAGTGCAAAATAATCAAACTCTCCAGCCAACATTCAAAATGCCAACACAACTTAAGAAGTAAATCTGAAAGATAGGGTCAGTTAGTCATGGACCTTTTTTTTATGTGGGCAATTGGCACCATAGGGATGAGCTGTCACAAAGCGCATGATATCCAATATGAGATTGATTTGGATTGGAATAAGAAGTGAAAGGAGACTGACAGTGACCTAAATGCTGTAATAAATTAGCTCTAATCAGCTTGGTTAGTTCAACAGCCTACACTGTTGAGACGTCTGTGCATCAAAATAGATAGTTTGGCCCCTATACAGTGTTTTCACATCCACCAGATGGAAACCTTGATTCAACATCTTCTCCAAATGAAAACATCACCCACAATGCAGCATTCCTGTGGTACTACAGTGAGTGTCAGCATAGATTATGATGTCCCATGTAGCTTGAAGCCAAATTCTTCTAACTCAGAGGCAAGAATATAACCAACCGTGTCAGTAACTGATAACAGGGTTTATCCCTTCATCTCATAATCAGATATTCTCAGCAGGTCTGGCAGCATCTGTGGAGAGAGAAAAACAGTTAATATTTCAAATCTTGTTTGAATCTTCTTCAGAGCTGAAAGGTGTCAGAATCTTTTTAATACTCTTCTGACTGAGGAAAGAGGAGGAGCAAAGGGAACAGATGGTATAGAGACACAGTCATGACAAAGGAGTCTTCAGTGGTCATGAAAGAGAAAAAGGAGAAAGATTTTAAAAAGACATGAGGGCAATGTTTTTACATACCGGGCGGTTCACATGTGGAATGAACTTCTTGAGAAAGTGGAGGATATGGGTACAATCATAACTTTTAATAGACATTTACATGAGTACATGAACAGGAAAGATTTGGAAGGATTTGGACCAGGACCAGGCAAATGGGACTAGTTGGTTTGGGATTATGTTCAGAATGGACTGGTGAGACCGAGGGCACTGTTTCCATCCTCTATGACTCCATGACTGTAAATTGAGGTTTAAATGGAGAGATTGGGTCTTCTCCACTATTCATCAAAACACTTCATCCAGAGCTGTCACAAAGACTGGCCAGGTCTCTTTCATTTCCTAAGAAAATTTAAATTTGATAGTAATGGAGGCAAGATACATGAAATACAGAAAGCTAGCATTAAAGTATGACAAGTAACTAGGACGCAAATGTTATGCGCTCTTTCATTGCAAAGGATCTGCATTTCAAGTGTAAAGTAATTTAGCCACTACAGGTAGAATATCCTTTATTCGAACATCCAAAAACCAAAAAGCTCCAAAATCCGAAGGTTTTTTGTGGAGTTTTTTTTCTCAGTAACAAGGTTGTTTGGTGTGCAAACAGTTAACCCAAGTCGACACCCACTCGATGTGTGTCACTCAGGTGCGTCTTCAGGGGGGGAGTATGGCCAAGCACCGACGGCGTATTCTTACTTGGAAGTCTGCTCCTCCAGTAAGATTTTTAAAAATTTCACCATTAAACTGTCACTTATTCTGAAAAATGAAAAATTCTGAATTCCAAAAAACAGCTGGTCCCGAGCATTTCAGATAAAAGATCATCTACCTGTAGTATACAAAGCTTGGAAAATAAAGCCAGATACTGTGTGTGGTTTTGGTCTCTGTTCCCATGGAAGGATATTTTGGAAGCTGTACAGCAAAGGTTCACTAAACTGACTCCTGAGATGACCAAACTCTCTAGCATTTAGAAGAATGGAAGACGATCTCAATGAAACTTGGAAGATTGTTTGGTGGTTTGACAAAGTAGTTAGTAAGAGGTTGTTTCATCTCACAGGAGAGTCTGGAACTGGGGTCATGCTTTCAGGATAAGACATTGATCAAGACTGAAATGGGGAGGAATTTTTTTCATGGGAGTTTATAAATCTTTGGAATCTTTGGAGTTGATATCAAAAGTAAGCCATGATCATATTGAATAGGAGAGCAAACTTGAGGTGTCATGTGAGATTCTACTGCTCCTATTTTGTATATTCTCATAGATAATAAATCTTGAAGAAAGAGAGAAGACACTCATTTCCAGTCAGATGAGGACTTCACTCCTAATGTTGTGTTTAGATGATAGATTGAATATGACTTCAGTTGAATTTGAAGGATTACTGAAGTAAGAATATCATAGTGGTGGTGAATGATTGCAGATCAATATTTCCTGACTGAACATCAAGCAGCACTTATATGCTAAGTGTATCATTTCTATATCCTACCAAGAGATGCCTGTGGCTTTTCTGTATTAGCATGTTACTTGCTGCTAGAATATCAGCAAGGTTGACTATGGCTAAGTACTACTTAGTAATTATTTGATTAATTGACGTGTCAAAGGGAGAAAGATTTCATCCTAAAAGCTGATTGTGGCTTAAAGCTCAATTCCCATAACTTGGCAGCTTGTACGTTTTCATAAGCCTTTTGAAAAAACATCAAAAAGTTCGGGATGGTTTAAACTAGTTTGGCAAGGGGGTGGGAACCAGAGCTACATATCTAAGAGGGGGATAGTTGTAGATGGGGCAGCGACAGGATGTAGTGAATCTATCGGTAAGGGTTTTCATATGATGAGGAGAAAGTGAGGTCTGCAGATGCTGGAGATCAGAGCTGGAAATGTGTTGCTGGATAAGCCCTTATTCCTGAAGAAGGGCTTATGCCCGAAACGTCGAATCTCCTGTTCCCTGGATGCTGCCTGACCTGCTGCGCTTTTCCAGCAACACATTTCCAGCTCAGTTTTCATATGATGAAACAAAGGAATCAGTTAAAGTGTGTCTGATTTAACGCAAGGAGTGTCAGAAAAAAGTGATGAACTTAGAGCATGGATCAGTACTTGGAACTATGATGTTGTGGCCATAACAGAGGCTTGGGTTTCAAAGGGGCAAGAATGGTTGCTAGACGTTCCAGGGTTTAGAATGTTTAAAAAGAACAGTGAGGGTGGAAAAAGAGGAGGGGGTGTAGCATTGCTAATCAGAGAGTGCATCACAGCTACAGAAATGAAGGTTGTCAAGGAAGGTTTGTATGGGTGGAAGTTAGGAACAGCAAGGGAGCAGCCACCTCATTGGGGGTTTTCTACAATCCCCCTAACAGCAGAAGAGAGATTGAAGAATTCATAGGTCAGCAGATTTTGGAAAAATGCTGATATAGCAGGGTTGTTGTTATGGGTGACTTCAACTTTCCCAATATTGACTGCAACCTCCTTAGTGCAGATGGTTTGGATGGAGCCGTTTTTGTCAGGTATGTTCAGGAGAGTTTCCTTACTCAGTATATAGACAGGCCGACGAGGGGAGAGGCCATTTTGGATTTGGTGCTCGACAATGAGCCAGTACAGGTGTCAGATCTCGCAGTGCAAGAATACTTTGGTGACAGTGACCACAACTGCCTGACATTTACCATAGCCTTAGAGGGGGAAAGGAACAGTTACCAAGGGAAGATATTTAATTGGGGAAAAGGAAATTATGACGCTATCAGACAGGAGTTGGGAAGTACAGAATGGGAGCAATTGTTCCACAGAAAGGGAGACTGCTTAAGGAGCAACTGTTGCGAGTGATGCACAAATTTGTTCCTCTGAGACAGGCAAGAAGTGGTAAGATTAAGGAGCCTTGAATGCTGAGAACAGAGGAACATCTCACCAAAAGGAAAAAGGCAGCTTATGTAAGGTGGAGGAATCAAGGATCTAGCACAGCTTTAGAGCATTACAGGCTTACTAGAAAGGAGCTCAGAAATGGACTGAGGAGAGCCAAGAGGGGGCATGAGGAAGGCTTGTCAAGAAGGATTAGGGAGAACCCAAAGGCATTTTACTCATACGTGAGGAATAAGAGAATGATCGGGAGAAGGTAGGGTCAGTGTGGGATAGCATAGGGAACTTGTGTGTGGAGTCTGAGCAGATAGGGAAAGCCTAAATGAGGGACCTTGTTGTGAATGAGAACTTTGAGGAGCTGGGATATAGACTTGAACAGATCAAGATTGATGAAGTTGATGTGCTGGAAAATATCAAACATTAAGATTGATAAGTCCCCAGAACCAGACCAGGTTTATCATAGGTTGTTCTGGGAAATGAGACAGGAGGTTGCTAAGGCGCTGGTGAAGATCTTTGCTTCCTCACTCTCCACGGAGTCGAGCCGGAGAATTGGAGGGAGGCGAACGTTGTTCCTCTTTTCAAGAAGGGAAATGGGGAAATCCTTGGCAATTACAGACCAGTCACTCTTACGACTGTGGTCAGCAAGTTTTTGGAAAGAATTCTGAGGGATAAGATTTATGATTTGGAAAAGCATAGCATGATTAAAGACAGTCAGAATGGCTTTGTGAGGGGCAGGTAATGCTTCACAAATCTTATTGAGTTCTTTGAGGAGGTGACAAAATAGGTCAACGAAGGTTGAGCAGTGGATGTGGTGTATATGGACCTCAGCAAGGCATTTGATAAGGTTCCCCATGGTAGGCTCATTCATAAAGTCAGGAGGTATGGGCTACAGGGAGATTTGGTTGTCTGGATTCAGAATTGGTCGGGAGTAGATGGAAAGTATTCTGCCTGGGGATCAGTGGTGAATGGTGTCCCGCATGGCTCTGGAGTAGATGGAAAGTATTCTGCCTGGGGATCAGTGGTGAATGGTGTCCCGCATGGCTCTGTTCTTGGGCCTTTGCTCTTTGTAGCTTTTATAAATGATTTGAATGAGGAGGTTGAGGGACAGATTAGTAAATTTGCTGGTGACACAAAGATTGGAGGTGTCATCGATAGTATCGAGGGCTATTGCAGGCTGCAGTGCGACATGGATAGGATGCAGAGCTGGGCTGAGAAATGGCAGATGGATTTCAACCTGGATAAATGCAAAGTGATGCATTTTGGAAGGTCAAATTTGAATGCTGAACATAGAGACAGGATTCTTGGCAGTGTGAAGGATCAGAGGGAACTTGGTGTTCAAGTGCACAGATCCCACAAAGTTGCCACCCAAGTGGATAGGGTTGTTAAGAAAGCATATGATGTTTTGGCTTTCATTAACTGGGGGATTGAGTTCAAGAACTGTGAGGTTTTGCTGCAGCTCTGTAAGACCCTGATGAGACCACACTTGGAATATTGTGTCCAGTTCTGGTCACCCTATTATAGGAAAGATACAGAGGCTATGGAGAGGTTGCAAAGGTTTACTAGGATGCTGCCTGATCTGGAGGGCATGTCTTATGAAGAGAGGTTTACTAAGCTTGGACTTTTCTCGCTGGAGAGAAGGAGGAAGAGAGGAGACCTGATCGAGGTATACAAGGTAATGAGAGGCATGGATAGAGTCAATAGCCAGAGACTTTTCCCCAGGGCAGGATTGACTGGCATGAGGGGTCATAGTTTTAAGATATTAGGAGGAAGGTATAGAGGAGATGACAGAGGTAGGTTCTTTACACAGAGAGTTGTGATGTATGGAATGCGTTGCCAGTAGTGGTGGTGGAAACAGAGTCATTGGGGACATTTAAGCAACTGCTGGACACGGACAGCAGTGAATTGAGGGGTGCGTAGGTTAGGTTATTTTACTTTAGATTAGGAATAATCCTTGGCACAACACTGTGGGCAAAAGGGCCTTTTCTGTGCTGTACTTTTCTATGTTATATGTTCTAAACTCCCATACACATTATAATTACAGAGGAACCTCGATTAACCAAAGGACATGGGTAGGGAGTATTTTGTTCGGTTAATCGAATTTTTGTTTTTAAGATTCCCTACAGGGTGGGGGACAGGCCCTTCAGCCCAACCAGTCCACACTGACCCTCTGAAGAGTAACCCACCCAGACCCATCTCCCTCTGACTAATGCACTTAACACTATGGGCATTTTAGCATGGCCAATTGACCTGACCTGCACATCTTGGATTGTGGGAGGAAACCAGAGCACCCGAAGGAAACCCACGCAGACAGTCAGCCAAGGCTGAAATCAAACCTGGGACCCTGGTACTGTGAGGCTGCAGTGCCAACCACTGAGCCACCGTGCCGCCTGTAGGACCTGCGACCACATTTGTCTCGATCTAACTGTACTCAATATTTCTACTCAGGGTGGAACAGACAACTTGAGATAAAGACTTCAAGGGAACTGTTCCTTAAAATCCTTAATTCTCTGAGGGTAGTGAATCCATGATTTTTTTTTCCCCACAAACGACTACAGAGATTGGGATATTAAGAATATTGAAAGCTGAAATGGACAGTTTTCTAATTAATATGTGAATCAAGAGCAATGGGAATTTTAGCCGAGCATCAGGACCTTGCGATCTTTCTGGATAATCTGATATTTGGATTATTGAATGCCAGATAATCGAGGTTCCTCTGTATATAATTATCCCAGTGGTTCAAACTGTTGCATGCAGTATTCATAAAGTTGCCACATTGGATTGTACAACAAGATGTTGCTTCACAAGGGTAGTAACAGACAACATTTAACAAGAAGCCACATAGGAGATATTAAGACTAGTGACCAAAAACCTGGTCACTTGTAAGAACTAACTTAAGCAGAAGAATATATAGAGAAGTAATTTCAGAGTTTTGGGTCCATGGAGGTGAAGGCATGACGACCAATAGTGGAGTAATTGAAATCCGGGATAGACAAGAGGCTAGAATTTGGGAAGCATAGATATCATGCAAGTAGGTCAGACTGGGGGCAGGGAGTAACAATGTCATGGTTTGATTGTAAATCAAGAGAATTTTCACAAAAAAAACAATAGGTGTATCTCCTTTCAGTGAAATATCTTACCTAACCTAATATCCTAAATATGAAACACAACGCACATTAAACCATTTTATAATTATAATGATGATTTGGATGTAAATGCCAAGATTTATCTATTTGTTATTCTTTTACTTCGGTTGTATTCATAAGATACAACATTTGCAGTGATGATGACTTAAATGACAAATGTTATTGGAGATGCATTAATGAATCTTATAATGCAAAACCATACACTGATCATTTGTCACAAAACAACTTGGTGTTAATGTAATCAGGGTTACATATTATTGCCCATTTTAAATGCATTGAAATCAAATTTGACATTTAGATCTGTAAAAGGAACATTAATGGGCTCATTATTTTTTTGTAGATTAAATGAAATACAGCATTAGCACTGTCCAGTGCCGGTTTATTAATAATCTTAACTACCCCTGCTATGATTAGTCAGCTTAGCCCCTTTCTAATATATAGTCATACACAAGAAGCATAGCGAATAAAATAGAAAATGTTTGACATGAGGACCATGTTAATTCAAAGCTTCATTAGTTTAGATTTTCTTCTTTTGTCACATTTGAATAGCTAGAGGCTAACTGTGGACAAATTTGAAAAGAATTGTGTTGCTGCAGTCAATCTTCTGAGGTCAGGTAGATATATACTAACATGCAAATTAGGTACAGAAATAGACCAGTCAGCCCCTGGAGCCTCCTCCTCCATTCAATAAGAGTCTGGCTAATCTGATTATTCCTGATGAAAGGCTTATGCCTGAAACATTGAGTCTCCTGCTCCTCGGATGCTGCCTGACCTGCTGTGCTTTTCCAGCACCATACTCTCGACTCTGATCTGATTATTTCACAGTCCTGGCTAGCTCTGATAACCTTCTGTCCCCTTGCTTATCAAGAATCTAACTTCCCTGCCATATGCAGATCAGATCGGACAATTATTTCACACAGCTGGAAATCTGCCATTGAAAGTGCCATATGGTAATTACGATATGCTCATGGTAAAAATGCATTCTTTGTGTGATCATCCCCTACCTGTATCCATATCCCTGCGCATTGTTTCAATATAAGTAATCACTCAAAGCTCTCTGGAAAGCTTCAATTGAACCTGCCTCCACCATACTACACCATAAGCATTCCATTCCCTAACCACTTGCTCTGTGCAATAGGTTTGCTCAGTTTACATTTGCTCTTTTTGCAAAATGCTTCAAACTGTGTTGTCTGAATTTTCATTCACTTACGAATGGGAACAGTTTCTCTGATTCCCCTCTGTCCAGACTCCAACATCTTCCCAAAGTGTAACTAGAATCACAAGTCTTTCACCATATACCAGGAAGTACTCCACAATTGTGAACTGCCACTAGTGCTCAAAATCTGTTTTCATGGCTAACCTACTGGGCCTTCATTTGACCAACCCTCAACATTATACTAAAGAATGGTGAAATATTTTGGACCTCTTTTTTGCCTATGTTGTATTTCTTTGAGGTGGTTGTGGCTTGCTCGACACAGTCACTTGTCTACAGCATGCCAATGTAAACAATCATAAAAGATTCTGTATTTTGGTCTATTTGCACCATGTGCCAATGAAAGCTTTTACCTAATGTCATTGAGCTGGTTATTCCATTATTATCTATTCATTAACTCCATGTCCCTTGAACTGTTATTTCTGGACCAGTTGTTTCTTGACTTTTAACTAATTCCACTATTTGAAGAAAGTTACAAGAAACATCCCAGATTCAGGTTTAATGGCTGAAGTATTCAAATTCACCCTTTAAATGCCTAAGTTGGATAACGATCCGGTGGATGGCTCCTTTATCTCTTTTAAAAGGTTAGTGCAGCAGTTGAAGTGGCCAATCCAGCAATGGACTTACAATAGAGTAGTTTAACAGGAAAGTTCATGAAATTTCCTCCCTCTTGCCTAAGGAGAGTGCAACCAGCTATAAGGCAATAAATAAGACAATTTTCAACATGTGTCATTCAGTGCCAGAGGCAAGCTAGTAAAAATTCTGTATCCTTGGGGAATAGTCTGGTTGGGCATATCTGGAATTTGAACAGTTTAAGCAGTTTGCTTTTGACTGCTATGTATGGCTGCTTAAAATGGAGGGCATCTACAAGAGCCTTTTGTGAAGTAGCTCTCTGCAGAATTCAGTGACTCCATAAACTTGCTAAACTGTGTTCTGATAAATCAAGAAAAAGTTGTGAGCCCAAAAAGAAGGCATTACAGCCGATAAACTTGAATTGATGGATTGGCATGTAAGCCCAGGTCTGGGAGGTCTAAAAAGGTTTACAGACCAGGAATATCACGGTGAATAGTGCGGAGACAAGCAGGAAAGACTGCAGCATTACAGTGCCACTGTCTCCTCAGGTATGACTGTTGGTCAGGATAGCTGTCAGAAGCCTATGCTCAATGGAATTATGGCCATTCTGTTTTAAATAGCAGAGAGAAAAAAATAGCATTCTCTGAGATACTGACAATGGTCACAAACCTTGTTCATTTGAGAACAGAAGGGCTTTCTGATGGAAGCAAGTAAAATTCTAATGTACAATGTGATGACCATGTAAGACATGATATTCCTGCTCCTCTCTTTGCAGCCTCCTTACTTGCTGCAAGATTATTTTTTATACTTTCTGCCTCTTTTTAGCCAACAAATTCCCTGCAGACATTTTATATTCTGATTAAGACCTTCATACAAATGATCATACCGTTGGAGATGGAACCTCAACTCTGATTAACAACCTAAAACTTGCATTTCAAGAAGCTGTTTCGAGCAGAGATTCCATATGAAACTTAGAATGTAGCATCAAACAGAGGTTGGGAACTATTTTTCTCTGTGTCTCATGAAGAAAAAGTACCCAGTGACAACACTAAATAAAAAGAAATATCAGAATACTGAGAACTCAAGAATAATTTTAATATTCACAACTAGTGATGGCTTAAGACACCAACAAAACAATTGTGGTCTTAAAACTGTGTCCTCTGGATTTCACTCCATTTACTAGTGTGAATGGTATCAGTTAAACCTGATATTTCAAGAGCTGTCTAAGGACTTCAAACTGTATATTTCTTGGCCACCATTAACACTGGCCATGTTCCACTTTTTCAGAGTGTGTGTGTATGCATGCATGTGTACAAATGTGAGAGCTCACGGGGCTATGTGTCTGATTATTTTTCTCAGGTTTAGCAGATAATAAAATTGTTCTTTCCTTCCATAATGAAAGACTTGTAATTGGTTTCTTATTGTTTCCAGTGAAAGTAGTTAATTACATTGTAATTGGGTTGGCGAAGGTTAAATACCTTGTTTGTGTCAAACAGCCAAAGAGACTAACGTTTGACACAGTCTGCCAGGTTTTGGGATGTACAGCCCACATACACACTATCACTGCATGAATTCATATATCACATCACTCTTTTGTGTGAAGTATTTTCAGCTTGATGGCAGAATTCTCTTTGTGTCATACAGAATGTGGCATTGCACCAGCACAAAATAGCTACCTTCAGTTGCTCAAACTTTTCAGATTCTTTACCAGAGTAACTTGAGGCAAACCGGGTACTTTTCAGGTCCATGAATGACCTCCTTAGGACCTTTCAGATCTGTGCGATAAACAGTACAATATAAAGATAGCCATTATCCTGCAGGATGACTTGGATGCATGCTACTTCAGCATTAGGTTTGCACATTGAACAAATGACTCTGGACCTACTGATGAGCTTAAAGTTCCTGCCCGTTTCAACTCAATAAAATAAATGGCAGCCATTTGCTAGTCCAATTCTCAGGGCAATGCCCTGACTTATCAGTCAACCTATATGATTTACAACATGAATAAACCTGGCAGTTAACTGTTAAACAGAAGTAATGGCTGCATTCTCGTGGCAACACCTCAAGCAATCATAGTTTGTGTACTAGTGATGAAGGGCTTTTGCCCGAAACGTTGATTTTCCTGCTCCTCGGATGCTGCCTGACCTGCTGTGCTTTTCCAGCATCACTCTGATCTAAACTCTGGTTCCCAGCGTCTGCAGTCTTCACTTTTGCATAGATCATGTACTAACCAATCAACTCTCTCTTACACAATTTAAATGTTAGTTTTCCCTTTGACTTGGTGATCTTGCAAATTATCCTGCTGTAGTGCAAGATGAACAGCCTAAAGAAAGTATATTTTTCAGCAATACTCAAACTAATTTATTCTTGTTAGCTTACATTCTCCTACCCTAACCATCAACTTTCAATGCAACAATTGGAATTTATGGAACAAAAACAGAAATTGCTGGAGAAACTGAACAGATCTGGCACTAGCTGTGGGAGAAAGCAGAGTCAATGTTTTGAGTCTAGTGACGCTGATTTAGAACTGTTCTGACCTGCTGAGTTTCTCCAGCAATTTCTGTTCTGGCTTTCAATTTCCAGCACCCGAGCTTCCCTTGGTTTTTCTGTCGAACAGGGCCTGCAGTGCATCATGCTCTGTTTTATAAGAACTGGCAACACTAGGATTTTTGACCTTGAGCATGGTTAAAAGGAGGGTGACTTTCTACTATCATGCATGATTATATATAGTTGTGTGATGATTGCCTTGTTTTTGTAATATATTCTCATGCTTTGTAAACATTTATAGCACAATTGGCCAAGAGGTAAAACAGTCATTCTGTGCTTCTGATGATGATGATGATAACAATAAAGTGACTCTTCTCCGGCAGATATCATAATGTATTTTATTGCATCAGGTGGAAATATTTAACAAATAAACAGTGCTTCCTTCTAATGCCAAATGTGCTTACATTCAAGATTCGTGGAAGCTTAGAGATCTCCTTAGGCAAACTTTTCAAACCATATTGTCGAATAGTTTGTTGTTCCCCCATGAGCTAATTATTTTCCTCTTTCAATATTCATACAGAATATAGAGTGCCTGAGCTAAAATATAGAGTCCAGAGACAGTATATTCCTGTTAGGGTGAAAGGAAGGCCTGGTAGGTGTAGGGAATGCTGGATGACTAGAAAAATTGAGGGTCTGGTTAAGAAAAATAAGAAAGAATATGTCCAGGTATAGACAGGAGAGTTCAAGTGAATCCTTAGAAGAGTATAAATGCAGTAAGAGTATACTTAAGAGTGAAATCAGGAGGGCAAAAAGGAGACAAGAGATAGCTTTGGCAAATAGGGTTAAGGAGAATCCAAAGAGCTTTCGCAAATACATTAAAGACAAAAGGATAACTAGAGAGCGAATAGGGTCCCTCAAAGATCAGCAAGGCAGCCTTTGTGTGGAGCTGCAGGAGATGGGGGAGATACTAAACAATATTTTGCATCAGTGTTTACTGTGGAGAAGGATATGGAAGATTCAGAATGTACGGAAATACAGAGAAACCTCAATTATCTGAATATCAAATTATCTGAAGGGGATCTCAAGGTCCCGCTGGAAACATTACATCAAAAAGCTGTTTCAACCCTGATCACGTGTTTTGTTTACAGGTACAATGATTACAAATGTACTCAGCTCACTGAAATGCTGCCGAAAACAGTCCTGGACAGTCCAGGCACCATCTCAAAATGAGTGACCTCCCGCCCTCTCTTCCCACACTTTCCCTGGAGTTCTACACAGAGGTGTACCTTAAACCCCCTTCCCTAGATAATCTCTCCAGCATTGTCCTATACAGAGCAGAGGTGGAACCTATCAAAACGGTGTGTATGTGTGTGTGTGTGTGTGTGTATGTGCTGTGGGGATGGGGGGCAGTGGGGGGGAATGGACGGAGGAGGCGGGGTTAGGAACAGACGGAGGTGGGGGTGGGAGCAGATGGGGCTGGGGGCGGGGATTGGAGTGGGCAGGGGGTGGGGCCTCCCACGCAGTGTGCTGCTGCCTAGTCCCTGAACAGGGAGCAGACTTCACAGAAAACTCCAAGCCCCAGAGGAAATTAATTAACAGAATAATCAATTATCCGAACGAAAACCGTGTTATCCTTGAAAACCGTGTTAGGGAATTGGAGCTGGAGCTGGATGAACTACGGATCATTCGGGAGGCTGAGGAAGTAATTGAGAGGAGTTACCGGGAGTTGGTCACTCCTAAGGCTCAGGACAAGGATAAATGGGTTACAGTTAGGGGGAGGAAAGGGGACAGTCAGACAGTGCAGAGATCCCCTGTGGACATTCCCCTCAGCAATAAGTATACCATTTTGGATACTGCTGGGGGGATGACCTACCAGAGGAAAACCATAGCAGTCAGTTCTCTGGCACTGAGCCTGACACTGTGGCAAAGAAGGGAAGGGGGCAGAATAGAAAAGTACTCGTGGTAGGGGACTCGATAGTTAGGGGAATCGACAGGAGATTTTGTGGTCAGGATCAGGATTCCCGGAAGGTATATTGCCTCCCTGGTGCCAGGGTCCAGGACATCTCCGATCGGGTGTATAAGTTCTAAAAGGGGAGGGCGAACAGCCAGAAATCGTGTTACATATTGGCACTAATGATATAGCCAGGAAAAGGATCGAGGATATAAAAAGTGATTTCAGGGAGTTAGGATGGAAGCTGCAAAGCAGAACGAACAGAGTAGTGTTCTCTAATTTACTACCAGTGCCACGAGATAGCGAGGCGAGGAACAGGGAGAGGGCGCAGCTAAAAAGTGGCTGCGCAGCTGGTGTACGAGGGAGGGCTTCAGATATGTAGATAATTGGGATGCCTTCTGGGGAAGGTGGGACCTGTACAAAAAGGACGGGTTGCATCTGAACTGGAAGGGGACCAATGTCCTGGGTGGAAGTTTTGCACGAGTAGTTCGAGAGGGTTTAAACTAGTATGGCAGGGGGGTGGGAACCTGAGCTGTATACCAGAGATGAGAGTGATGCAGATGAGGCAGTAGCAAGAGGTAGACCAGCTAGTGGGAAGGATTTTCCTGGAAAGGAGCTAAGGGATCAGTTAAAGTGTGCTTTAACGCAAGGAGTATCAGGAATAAAAGTGACGAA
>NC_057719.1:23377216-23385912 GCF_004010195.1 Chiloscyllium plagiosum
GACTGGAGGGCTTATCTTATAAGGAGAGGTTGACTGAGCTCGGACTTTTTTCATTGGAGAAAAGGAGGAGAAGAGGGGACCTAATTGAGGTATACAAGGTAATGAGAGGCATAAATAGAGTCAATAGCCAGAGACTATTTCCCAGGGCAGAAATGACTAACACGAGGGGTCATAGTTTTAAGCTGGTTGGAGGAAAGTATAGCGGGAATGTCAGAGGAGGGTTCTTCACACAGAGAGTTATGAGAGCATGAAATGCGTTGCCAGCAGCAGTTGTGGAGGCAGGGTCATTGGGGACATTTAAGAGACTCCTCGACATACATATAGTCACAGAAATTTGAGGGTGCATACATGAGGATCAGTGGTCAGCACAACATCGTGGCCTGAAGGGCCTGTTCTGTGCTGTACTGTTCTATGTTCTATGTTCTATGTTCTATGAAATAGTGCCTGCCCATCTCGTATGGATAATCAAGGTTCCTCTGTGGATGGTGAAATCTTGAAAAATGTCCATATTACAGAGGAGGTGGTGCTGGATGTCTTGAAACGCATATATGTGTATAAATCCCCAGGACCTGATCAGGTGTACCCTCGAACTCTGTGGGAAGCTAGGGAAGTGATTGCTGGGTCTCTTGCTGAGATATTTGTATCATCGATAGTCACAGTTAAGAAGCCAGAAGATTGGAAGTTGGCTAACGTGGTGCCATTATTTAAGAAAGGTGGTAAGGACAAGCTAGGGAACAATAAATCAGTGAGACTGATGTCAGTGGTGGGCAAGTTGTTGGAGGCAATTCTGAGGGACAGGATGTACATGTATTTGGAAAGGCAAGGACTGATTAGGGACAGTCAACAGCTTTTGTGCGTGGGAAATCATGTCTCACAAACTTGATTGATGCTTTTGAAAATGTTACAAATAGGATTGATGAGGGCAGAGTGGTGGATGTGATCTATATGGACTTCAGTACTGCATTCAACAAGGTTTCCCATGGGAGACTGGTTAGCAAGGTTAGATCTCATGGAATACAGGGAGAACTAGCCTCTTAGATACAGAACTGGCTCAAAGGTAGAAGACAGAGGATGGTGGTGGAGGGTTGCTTTTCAGACTGGAGGCCTATGACCAGTGGAGTGCCACAAGGATCGGTGCTGGGTACACACTACTTATCATTTATATAAATGATTTGGATCTGAACATTGGAGGTTTGCAGATGACACCAAAATCCGAGGTGTAATGGACAGTGAAGAAGGTTGTCTCAGTGTACAATGGGATTAGATGAGCCAATGGACTGCGGAGTGGCAGATGGAGTTTAATTTAGATAAATGTGAGGTGCTGCCTTTTAGGAAAGCAAATCTTAGCAGGACTTATACACTTAATGGTAAGGTCCTAGGGAGTGTTGCTGAACAAAGAGACCTTGGAGTGCAGGTTCATAGCTCCTTGAAAGTAGAATTGCAGGTAGATAGGATAGTGAAGAGGGCAATTGGTATGCTTTCCTTTACTGGTCAGAGCATTGAGTATAGGAGTTGGGAGGTCATGTTGTGACTATACAGGACGTTGGTTAGGCCACTTTTGGAATATTGCATGCAATTCTGGTCTTCTTCCTATCGCAAGTATGTTCAGCAAAGATTTACAAGGATGTTGCCATGGTTGGAGCTATGGGGAGATGCTGAATAGGCTGGGGCTGTTTTCTGTGGAGCATGGGAGACTGAGGGGTGACCTTATAGAGATTTATAAAATCATGACGCGCATGGATAGGATAGATAGACAAAGTATTTTCCCTGGGTGGGGGAGTCCAGAACTAGATAGCATAGGTTTAGGGTGAGAGGGGAAAGATATAAACGGGATGTAAGGGCAACTTTTTCACGCAGAGGGTGGTATGTGTGTGGAATGAGCTGCCAGAGGAAGTGGTGGAGTCTGGTACACTTACAACATTTAAAAGGCATCTGGATTGGTATGTGAATAGGAAGGGTTTAGAGGGATTTGGGCCACATTCTGGTGAATGGGACTAGATTAGGCTGGGATATCTGATCGGCATGGGTGAGTTGAACCGAAGGGTATGTTTCCGTGCTGTACATCTCTATGACTCTATATTGAGCCGTTTTAATAAAACCAGAACAGAAAATGCAAGCTAACAAGCCAGGTGAAAACCTATTAATCTTAAAATTAGTGGAACTAAGCTTCAATGGAAAATAAAATTGCAGTGACTTTCTAGGCGAACTCATGCAAAGCATACACGAATGTAAGAAAGTTTAAGTCGTGCCCTCTGGATTGTACAGAGGGTAGAAAGTGTTAGTAACTGAGAGTTATTGAGTGAAGGTGCTTCATGCAATAATGAAATTGGTAATCCATGAATATTGGTGAGGTTTGTCCCCAATGAAAGAGTTAAATTGAGTCTCAGGTAGCAGAGAATAGTTGGTAGATCGCTATATTCTTGTGACGCACAGATCATTGACCATTTTCCTGCACTGTTAGACTTTCCATTTGACCCCCTGAGAGAACACTGACCCAGGCCATGATTTATGTCCAGGCTTTGGCTTTCTCTGATGGCCTATTAAAGTACGTATCAGAAATGGCTCAGGGAATCCCTGATGGACTCGACCTGTAACCTTTCTTGTTTCATCGTACTCTGTGATTGTCTGGAATATAAAACTCTTACAGACAGTATAGTTTAAATTATTACCTTTATTTACCAATGGCATCAATGTTGCACTATAACGTAGATACCTACAAGCGAAAGTGAGGACTGCAGATGCTGGAGATCAGAGTCAAGATCAGAGTGGTGCTGGAAAAGCACAGCAGGTCAGGCAGCATCCGAGGAGCAGGAAAATGAAGGTTTTCAGGCTAAAACCCTCCTTATTGCTACAAACAAGCTGTCTTTATACTGAAATTGGTATTAAAATTACAAAAATGCCACATGCCCTTAATCAGATAAGCAGCAATAAAATGGCAAAGGTTTGTAGAGTCACTTTGCTTAACTAACATGCCCAATATCATTGTCCTACAAAATGGCTATTTCTTTTATAATCAGATTCCCAAAATGCAATTTAAATTCATAACATTCACAGATCTCAAGCTCCAGGGAACAACACACACATTCAATCCATGACAAGCCAGTGTTCACTCAACTCAGACCATCAAGGGTTAATCTTTCCACCAGCTTCCATCCTGTCTGTCTCTCTCACTCTCTCTCTCTCTCTCTGTGTCCCGTGAACCCTTCAGTCAGTGAGTGTAATTTACAAAAGAATATTTTCTCTCTCACTCATGCATGAACATCTTCCAACTTTCAGCCTTTGTGTTTTCCTAGCCTGTCAGGGTAATGAGACATTCACTTCCCTGAACAGTCAAGATGAGGGAGCTGAGTTTTATAAATTCAAATCTGCTCAGTGTGCTATACAGGAAAATGTATCAGGATTGTTCTATCATGTGCATATTCCATTCAGCTTATTAAATTACAAGTTCTTTTCATATTGAGTATGAGTTTTGTTAAGAGTCTTTGAACTAAACCAGCAATTTAGTTATCTGACATTTCACTGTGAAATAGGCATGGCTCCAGCCTCCAGCATGAGAAGGAAGTATTGCCACACATTCCACAAGTGAGCAAATTTTATGACCTTATTTACGCTGATCCATCGACATGAACAACAGATGCCCCAATTCTTCTGAACAACTATCAACACCTCCCCCCCCCCAACTGTGGTCGAGTGCTTTCCCGCATCTCCTTAGCAGATGTAAGAAGATCATCAACGGAACATCCCGAAGCACCAATGCCATTTCCAGTGTAGCTGTGAGTACATTGGCATTCTACACGTAGATTGCTGGTTTTATTTCTGCAAGTAGCATTGGGGTGACAAATGGGACACTTTAGTATTCCCATGGAATCATGGGTGGTGTTCAGATTCTAAATAGGGATAGCAAAATGGGTAGTGGTTAGCAGAGTGAGTGTTGTTAATTTTTGTTGTTTCATGGTCATCGGGGTTGTCTTGTCATGATTAGTAGTAATGACGTCTGTGATAGTGATGGTTGTAGGTGATGATATGGTCGTCGGTATAGGGGCAAGAGTCATTGATAGGCATCTAACGTCACATTGGTTCGGCATGTGGCATCCTCCAAAATATCATTTAGATTGATAAAAGTAATTCTTGTGACATTGTTCTTACCAACAAATTTACATACCACTTTGGTCACTTCTCCATTTGATTCATTAGCATTGACACAAATTCCATTCATACAGTCACATTGGAGGTTTAGCCAGTCAGAGATATTACAGATGGGCAGATTACATCTGGGCGCATGTACTTGGTTTGTGTATTCATCGGATGATTGCACTCGTACTAACACTAGGATTGTAGGGTGATACAAGCTTGCAATCTCCTTTGTAGACCCATGTTGACCATCCTTCTGTTTTTACTGCAGTTTCAGTTGTCAGAAGAACTTAATAAGGGCCTTTCCAGCGAGGGCCCAATTTTTCCCAATTAAAGTCTTTTAATAATACATAGTCACCAGGGTTGATGTCTTTAAATGCTGGCACTCTTTCTTCTTTCTTCCCTCGATAGGCTTCTTTGACCTGTTGATGATAAGACTGCAATGCTTTGGTTAGCTTAATCAGGTACCTGTGCATTTCTTCTGCAATGACATGCACATCAACAGGATGTTGGGCCATCGATGGTGCAGATCAGGGAGTCCTCAGGGGCTTTCCATATACTAGTTCAGCCGCTGAGAATCCTGTCTTTTTCTGGATTGTAGTTCTCCTATTAAAAAGGGCAATTGGGAATACTTGCAGCCAATTAAGGCCTGTTTCCTCTACCAACTTGCTTGGCTGACCTTTTAAAATACCATTGGCTCTTTCTACAATTCCTGCTACTTGGGAATGGTAGGGACAACGGAATTTTTAATTCATATTCAGACTCTTACATAGTTCCTTGTTTAGCTCCACACAGAATGGGGGCCATTATCGGAAGAGACCTTTGCTGGTATCCCAAACCTGGGCATGATTTCCCTTAGTAGAATTTTACGGCTAGTTTTTGCTGTGCAGTCAGTACAGGAATAAGCTTCAATCCGTTGACTAAATACATCAATAATCATGAAGCAATACTTATAACAATGGCATCTAGATAATTCTATAAAATCTGACTGGACAGTATCAAGAGATGCACTTGGCAAGGGAGTTTCACCTGGTGGACACTTTACTCCTTTTCCGGGATTATGCTTTTTTGACAAATTAGACAATTTACAGCTGTTTGTTTTGCTTTTTCTTGCTGGTGGGGATTCCACCAAGTTTGGAGAATTCTGTCCACCATTCTCTCCTTACCTACATGTGCGCGCGCATGAACATAATCAACTAGAATAGGCAAAAGCAAATCGGGCAGACATGTCTGTCCAATGGCATAATCCAAAGTTCAGTATAACTATTTACATAACAACCATGGTTCATCCATGTTTGTGTTTCCTCATCAGAGGCGTGCCTCCGATGAGTCCGTATTTGCTCTCGATCAGGCATGGTCAGAGTATCAGTAGAGGATAAAGGAGAAGCTTCCTTTGGCTTCCTGTTTGTCATTTGGGTGACCATAGCTCTTTGTCAAAACCTGCCACCTTAGCAGCCACGTAAGCAGCATGGTTGCCTTTAGTGACATCAGAAGCATCGGAAGAGTGAGCGGAACTTTGATAATTACCAATTGAGAGGGAAGTTGAGTAGCGCAGAGGAGGTTCGTAACACAAGCAGCATTGAGGATAGGAGTTCCTAACGAGGTAAGAAAGCTGCACTGTTGCCAGAGTTGACCAAAATCATGGGCACATCCAAAGGTGTAGTGAAAGTCATTGTAGACATTAGCTGACTTCCCTTCAGCAAGTATGCAGGCATGGGTGAGAGCAAGGAGCTCGGCTTGTTGGGTAGAGCAGGGTGGATCGATGGAATAAGCTTCTATCATTTGAGACAAAGTGACAATCGCATATCCTGACATGCATTTGCCTTCTGGAGAGATGGAAGAAGAACCATCAACAAAAAGTGTAAAATCTGGGTTAACAAGAGCCTGATCCGCAAGATTAGGATGTGACTTAGTAACAAGGTTATTTATAACAACACAGTCATGGAGAGGATCAAGGTCCATCCTCAGAGCTAGCGGTAACCATGGGAAGATTCAAGGGATGTTGATGACCTAAGTCAGGGAGCCAGGTTTGGAAAGGTTTCTGTACAGTAAAAGGGGCAAACTACTGGGGTCCCTGAAGAGGGTGAATCAGAAGGTTGCTGGTGGCTTCCATTCTGGTGATCAACATGGGGCTGCTTTGGGAAAGAGCAGTTCTTGGACTAATGTCCTGGTTGATTACAGTTGACGCAAATGTCTGGCCGTTTAGGGAATCTTAAGGGTGGGAGAAGTGGAGAGGAATAGGAAGAGGATGTATAGGGAGTAAGGGGCATCATGGACTGTTGGGTAGGGTACCTAGCAGGACCCCAAGGTCCATAGGATATTGTTGATATATGGTACCAATCCTATTGTCTTGCCATACTGGATGACAGTATGAGGGTTCCATTTGATAGCCTGGATGGTCTTGCGGATGAGAAGGTCTATTCGGAGTTCTGGTTTTAGGTCTAGCCCCTGCAGTTTGGGCAAATTCGGTCTTGACCTTAACTGTTGAGGCCTTAGTGTCGGGGTCCTTTAGTTCCCAGAAGTAACATACTTCTCAGCTGAATTGTTCAACATTGGCATGTTGCCAGTGCATATTACGGGTTTTAAGAGCTTTCTGTACCTAGCCAGGAAGGACAGTCATACATAAGGCATTAAATTGGGTAATTGTCATTGTGGGTACTGAGAATTACGAGAGTAAGCACCATAGCAGTCCTTAAAGCAGACAAGGAAATCCTCAGCTCCTTTACTTGAACGAGGTTTGTGTGTAATAATCCAATCTGACCTATTAGGTTCAGCTGGATGCATTAGCATGAGTTGGGTATGATTATTACATTGCAAAATTTCTAAGAACTTAGTCCATTTTCAGGGGAAAAAGCGCATTCTATGAGGTTAAGTAAGTCTTGGGAGGCCACTTTGTTAATGGTCCTAGTCCAATTAATATAACTAACGAATCCTTCGGGAGTCTTTCCACAGTCTGAAGGCTCATTGATGATGCTAGAGATTTCATGAGGCTTCCAAGGCTGATAAAGATTAACAAATCCCTGATTCTGGATAAGCAGGATTGGGGACTCTTCTAGTCGGGAAATTTCCCTTTGGCCATTTCATATCAGGGTGAGTGTGAGGACTAACGTTAAGGACCCTAAAATTTTATTGTAATTATCAATGTCTTCAGGACTCATTTATGGACGGGGGAGGGGTCTGATTTTCATTGACCGGTTTCCCTTTCCTTTGGGACCCCTGAAATTTCAGATTAGGTTGTGGTTCTCTGCCTTTTTTATTTTTTGCTTTTTTTTCTCTAGCCAACTCCAATTCTGTTTCTAAATCATGTGCTTCACATTTGCATTTTAGTTCTGTCCAATCTAATTCAAATCCTTCCTCAGGTAATGGACTGATACCCCTTTTAATACAGCTTTGTCTCCATGATGACTGCATGGATTTTCCCCACTCTTCTTTAGCTACATTTTTTCCATATAGCTGGCTTTTCTTTTTACTCCCACAACCGTTTTTCCATATCGCTTATTCAACTTCCATAAGTAGCTTTAGATCATGTGTGCCTCACAGAGGTTAGTCCTTATTGTATTGGGCAGCTGCACCTGATATTCCCCTGAATTGTTTCTCAAAATTAGGATACATACTGACTATCTCTATTAAGGGACATTTGCCCTCTATCTTATCTAGGGTTGCACCCATACTTATCCTATTTATTGTATACCTTCACAAAATTCTTGCTGTTGTCTCTATTTTTAGTGCCTATTTAAATCATCTCATTCGGGGTTCCATCAGGGTATGTGAGAGTGAAATGGGAGAGGCGGCATACAAAAATACAGACAGAGAGCAACCAAGGTATAACCTTAGCTTGTGGGCCTGTTGGTCTCTAATCTGACCTTTAGATGAAGCTCCTCTTTTCTGGTTTCACTCACATGAATCCCTTGTTGGAACCCTGGTCTCAAATTGTTAAAGTCCCTATTTGAGACAGCTTAGGGAATCCCTGATGGACTCGACCTGTAGCCTCTGTTATTTCATCCCAGAGATCGTACTCTGTGGTAGTCTGGTATATAAAACTCTTACAGTTTACATTATTACCTTTTATTTACCAATGGCATCAATGTTACACTATTACATAGATATCTACCTTACTCGTAAGAGCTCTCTCAGGCTTCTCCCCTTATTGCTGCAAACAAGCTGTCATTACACAGAAATTGGTATTAAAATTACAAAAATGCCACATGTCCTTAACCAGATAAGCAGCAATAAAATGGCAAATGTCTGCAGAGGAAGAGAAGCTCTGAGTATGTTTGACTAATTAAGCTACACACACATCAAAGTGGGAAACCTTGATCCAGCCAGGCCAAATGCTCAATTGCTTTAGATAGTACATTATGATGAGAGACTAGTCTCAACTATGTGAGAAAGGTCATAGGATCACCTTGCTCAGCCAATATGTCTAGTATCATTGTCTTACAAAATGGCTGTTTCTTTTAAAATCATCTTAGATTCCCAAAATGCAACTTAAATTCATAACACACCCGATTCTCAAGCTCCAGGGAGCAACACACATTTAATCCATGCCAGTGTTCACTCAAATC
>NC_057719.1:23386412-23391641 GCF_004010195.1 Chiloscyllium plagiosum
TTCCTGACTGAATGGAAAATTTAATTTCTTACTAATTCTGATAAAATAATGAAGATGAGACATCAAATACTCATATAAATACACAAACATCAGGACAAAGTTCTAAAGTTTTAAAAGGATAACATCTAGTACAAAAAATAAATAAAAGTAATATGCAATTTTAAAATCCTTAGAGTCCTTAAATTGCTAGATTTTAACTTGGGTTGACAGTTTGTTTAGTTGATGCCTTATATCTCAGCTATAGTGAATGTTAAAGCAAATAAGTCACAGTGAAGGGAGTTCCTCGAATTTGTTTTATCACTGGGTATTGAATTTGAAAAGGCTGAAAGGAAGTTGGTTGAGAGAGAGCTTTCCAGTTCTGCTGAAAAATGTGTTGCTGGAAAAGCGCAACAGGTCAGGCAGCATCCAAGGAGCAGGAGAATCGACGTTTCGGGCATAAGCCCTTCTTCAAGAATCTCTTCCTGAAGAAGAGCTTATGCCCGAAACATTGATTCACCTGCTCCTTGGATGCTGCCTGACCTGCTGTGCTTTTCCAGCAACACATTTTTCAGCTCTGATCTCCAGCATCTGCAGTCCTCAATTTTTTCAGTTCTGCTGTTAGGAATCCATTTCCCTCTCCCTGCTCTGCCCAAAAGCAGTTGCTTGACATACAACTAATCGTTGTATTCCCAAGTCTGGCTTCATTGTTGTTCCAAGGTGGATAATTAACACACAGGTCATTCATCCTACAACTTGTGAAACATAACAGCGTGAAGTAAACAGAATATACAGATTTGAATTTCAATGTCTTTTGATCCAATGTTAATTTCAGCTCAGATTGATTCTTGTTATTGATGGCTTCAAAAGTTAGCTGAACCTGTGCTAGGGCCATCTTAAATCAGTGTTTTCACCTTTTAGAAGCATCTTATATGTACTTTTTCTAACCTATTTTCCTAACCAACTCAGAGACGTTATCGCACATCTCTGGAGCAAGTGGGACATGAGCCCAGGCCTCTCAGTCCAGGGTTTGGGGCCTTACTACTGAGGAGAAAGTGAGGTCTGCAGATGCTGGAGATCAGAGATGGAAATGTGTTGCTGGAAAAGCGCAGCAGGTCAGGCAGCATCTAGGGAACAGGAGAATCGACGTTTCGGGCATTAGCCCTTCTTCAGGAGCGGTAATTCTATTCTACTTTCACAGAATTTCCTGAAGAAGGGCTAATGCCCGAAACGTCGATTCTCCTGTTCCCTAGATGCGGCCTTACTACTGAGCCATAAGTGACCCGAAAAGAAATTATTCAAGTAGTTTGTGAAAGCTCCAAGTGTTAAAAAACAGGTGATGTGATTCGTTACTATTTTTTCACTATAATAACAATAACCATTGAGACAGATACATAATTAGGCAGAAAATGTTCCATTAAAAACATATAATCCTGCCTGGCCATTTAGTCTTTACACTCTTCATGAATTCATCACTCCTGTTTATCTCCACTATTCCCAGTTCCTCATTCTATTATACACAAAAAAGCTTTAACTGCTAATGCTGGCAAAACCCTTGATTGTAAGAGATCACAGTAAGCCTAATCATGTCTCATCCTGTATCAAAATAGCATTTCAAATAAAAATAGTTGTACAAATATTACAAGTAGTACAGGAAATTGAATCAAATAATACTGCTCCTGCTACCGGATATACAGAGAGCAGCATTCAATACAGAGCGGCTTCCATGGTCTGTACAGCCAAAAGTCAGGAGCTTATGATTTCTCTGCAGCCTCTCCTAATTTTCTATTCTACTTTCACAGAATTACCACTGAAAAGTATATTAACTGTAGGGTTCTTTGACATCCATATTCTGAATTTACAACAAGAAAACCCACAAAGTTTTTCTCCCAGAAGGGAATCCTCTAAGCCATCAGGGAAATAAGCAACATTCTTAATATAGAATGAATGCAAAAGAGAAAGCAGTCAAAGTAAGTAATGGTGTTCAGTAAATGGCTTGAATACAGCAGTTTAATTAGTTTTTTCTAAAATAAAGAACACTTAACCCAAGCAGTTCAACAATAAACAAACAGCTCAAAATCTAATGTGTGACAAAATGTTATAAATTATTGTACTTAGAGCCTATGTTTCAACAAATCATGTGCATCAAACTGCAGATCTCTAAACTCTCGATAAGATATTCATTATTAGTGTAATTAATTTAATATTCTTATCTAGTTATATGTGCCACTTTGTGGTAACTTTGATGAGCGTGCTTTTATTCAATGAGTGGGAGCACAATCTGCTCTAAGACATCATTGTGACACTCCAGCGTACATTGTTCAGTTCAGTGGAAAGTGTTGACTCAATGAACCAGGAAATAGGAAAAGGAGCCCTCCTGAAGAACAAAAAAGGTAAATTCACTGAAGCAAGAAATGGGAAACAGGCCTTCGGAGAATCAAATGCACATTTACTAAATTTGTTTCAAAAAAAATAATTACCAAGGTAATTACATTTAATAGCTTTTATCAAAACAATAATTAAAGAGGTGAGTTGTTTTTCTCCCATTAAATGCCGAGGAATGGTGAACATTGAATTTCAATGGTGTTCAGTCTACTGTGGGCTTCAACCATGGTGAACGGGTTACAGTGTGAAATTTCTGGTGGCTTAGACACAATAGCTTATGAGGTGATATTCAAGCAATTAAATTTGTAGTATTTAAACTGCTTGTTCCATGCCATTGTAGTTTGAGGCTGATAGCAGTGGCAGATCAATGTGATGATGTGCAGGGAAACTTGGGTGAGGTGACTCTCCTGACTTTAGTTTCCTTCCCTCAATCTCACCATGCCTCTCAACGCCCAAGCTTGGATTTTCAATTGTGCCTCCTGTTTTTACCTTGCAGATCTCCAACTGCTGAGTAAGTAGCGAGACAGAGAGGTTTTCAGGCTTTTTTCTCACATGAGTATTGAATCTTCCTAAAGCTTCACAAAGTATCATCACTGTAGTGATTACAACAAGGTCAGCCAAGTCGACCTCATAGAATATCCCTGATTGGGAATGTTAACCTGGTCCAAACAGGAAGCCCTTCACTGTTTGATCACACAGCATTGCCCTTTGATGTGAAGGGCACTGCTTGACACTGGCCACTCGGGTGTTTCCTTTCTTCCTGGTGGTAGAAATTTGAATAAAGATTCGTGCACCTTGTGTCTCTCACTGTGTTTCACACCTGCACACACACACAACATTCGTGCTAGGGAAAAATAAGCACTACCACAGTTAGGCGGTAGTGTGGGGGAAAAAAAAATAAACAGAAATGTCAGAGGTTCTGGTCTGTCTGAGAGCTGGCTCTGAGGGAGCTAGATCAGTGTCAAGGACCTTCTAAGTGTAAATGAACATTAACTTGGTGACAGGACTTTAAAAAATGAGAAAAAAACAGGAATGTCAGAGGTTCTGTTCTCTCTGAGAGCTGGCTCTGAGGGAGATGGATCAGTGTCAATGACTCTCCAAGTGTAAATAAAGGGGAACTTGGTGACAGGATACCAGCCTCTCTGGAGTTATTTCAAACATCATCTCTCAGCTGTTGTACCTTGGTTCTCTCCAAATAAGGCTAATTGTTTACTCTTTGCAGGCTTATCAAGCCAAAACAATGCTTTTAATTCCTTCCAGGTGTCTTTGCTCCTTTCCAGCACCAAGCCAACCTCTACACAGAGTATAATTACAGCAAACTTTATTTTAACCTTATCAACCTACACACTTGGTAAATCAGCAAAAATTACCTACCTCAAATACTGCGATCACACTTCGATGTTCAAGTATTTATGCTGCAAAACAGTGACGTGTAAACCTCCTGCATGACATTTTGATTAATTACTATGTATTCTTGCATTGATTTTGGGAGGTGTTGATGTTTTTACATTGGTGTTTTTAGGGGATGTGGATGTCTCAAATCTTCACCTGGTCAGGGGTTGCTGTGGTTCTGTGTAATATTTGATTATCAGGAATATTTGATCAATCAGCTCACTCCTGGTCCTATAGGTACAAGTTAATAAAATGTATTACCATAATTGTCTTTACCAAAATTCATCCCCTAATACTGAGTCTCATTTCACTGCAGGCATGATAGGGTGGCATGGTAGCTCATTAGGTAACACTACTGTCTCACAGCGCCAGGCACCCAGGTGCTGACTGTGTGTGGAGTTTGCACATTTTCGCTGTGTTTCTGTGAGTTCTTCCAGGTGCTCTGGTTTCCTCCCCTCATCCAAAGATGTGCAGGTTCTGTGGATTGGCTGTGCTAAATTGCCCATAGTGTCAAGGGATGTGCAGGCTAGGTGGATTAGCCACGGGAAATGCAGGGGTAGGGGACAGGCCTTGGTGGAATGCTCTTCAGAGGGTTGGTGTGGACTCGATGGGCTGATTGGCTTGCATCCACACTGTCGGGATTCTATGATCATACACATATGCCATACCTCCCAAAGAATGACAGATCACACTAAACACAATATTCCTTCAGAGGACATAGATTTAAGGTGAGAACAGTAAGGTTTAAAAGGGACCTAAGGGGGAGATTTTTCATGGATAGTCATAGAGTCATAGAGATGTACAGCATGGAAACAGACCCTTTGGACCAACTTGTCCATGCCGACCAGATATCCCAATCCAATCTAGTCCCACCTGCCAGCACCTGGCCCATATCCCTCCAAACCCTTCCTATTTATATACACATCCAAATGCCTCTGAAATGTTGCAATTGTACCAGACTCCACCACATCTTCTGGCAGCTCATTCCATACACGTACCTCCCTCTGCGTGAAAAAGTTGCCCCTTAGGTCTCTTTTATATCCTTCCCCTCTCACCCTAAACCTATGCCCTTTAGTTATGGATTCCCTGACCTCAGGGAAAAGACTTTGTCTAGTTATCCTATCCATGCCCCTCATAATTCTGTAAACCTCTATAAGGTCACCCCTCAGCCTCCGACGCTCCAGGGAAAACAGCCCCAGCCTGTTCAGCCTCTCCCTATAGCTCAAATCCTCCAAACCTGGCAATATTCTTGTAAATCTTTTCTGAACCCTTTCAAGTTTCACAACATCTTTCCGATAGGAGGGAGACCAGAATTGCACGCAATATTCCAACAGTGGCCTAACCAATGTCCTGTACAGCCGCAACATGACCTCCCAACTCCTGTACTCAATACTCTGACCAATAAAGGAAAGCATACCAAATGCCTTCTTCACTATCCTATCTACCTGCGACTCCACTTTCAAGGAGCTATGAACC